>NC_060171.1:6701352-6724067 GCF_021292245.1 Micropterus dolomieu
GGGGGGGGGGGGGGGGGGGGGGGGAGAATTGTAGTCTACGATCACTCAACTTGTGTCTATCATTAAAAAAACTCTCTCAGAAAATTTATTTCTAAGTTAACCTTAGTGATAGCCAGCCATGCAGATAGTTTCGATCTCATATGATATTTACTTCTAAAAATTCTTCAAATCAGTGGCGGTGATTTTTCTTTATGCATCTAAAGCTCTAAAAAATAACATTTGATTAACTCAATAGCAACATGTCTCTCCAGAAACAATGTCCCCCTTAACCTGGGTAATTTTTATAGGTGCTATTTATTGTTGTCATGAAATTGCATTGCTATTTTGAGCACTTTAAGGTCTTCTTGTCAATGTTTTAAAAGCTGAGACTGAAATTTACTTCCTTGAAAAATATAAACTGAATATCTTTGGGTTTTGGATTCTTGATAGGACAAAACAATACATGTCATCAATACCACAACTTGCACTTTTTGACAATTATCAGCAGATTAATGGATAAGGAAATTATTTGTTAGTTGCAGCTGTACGTCAAACTGTTCAGTGAACTCGCCTGTCCTGTATGGAAGCATCTGCATTCATTCCATTTATTCATATCAAATTTATCCCCCGTCAATTTAATTCAAGACAGTATTGAGATAGAAGACTGTTTTATCTGGGGTTTTGGACATCTTGAAATTATAATTTAGCTTTTCCACTAAATGCTTTATTACAGCAAAGTGTTCACTGTTCACCTCTACCATTTGATCATAATATCCACACTGTCAATGATCATTTTCAAGTTTCTTGTGTGTAAACTAATGAAGGCCCCTTGGGCAGCAACTAACTAATACTTTCATTTTTGATGATTCTTTGAGAATCTTTTGGTTTTTTGATTTATCATTTTGTCTGTAAAATGTAAGAAAGTACTGAAAATGTACCTCAAAAATTCAAGAAACCCAATGTGACGTCTTTAAATAGCTTGTTTGATCTGACAAATAGCCCAACACCCAAAGATATTTAGTTTAGTACAGAGAAAAGCTGCAAATCCTCATATATGAAAACCCGGTACCACCAAGTTGTTGGCATCGATTATTAAAATTGTTGCTGATTAAATTTCTGCGTATTGACTAATCGATTAATCAACGTCATCTTTAAATTCATCATCCAGCTCTGAAGGTTTAGGACTTAGTTATGCTTTTAAAAAAATCTTGTAAACATGTTTTGAGACACATAATGGATGGAAGAATAAAGATAGGGCTGCTGCAGGAGACCAAGCTGCTGTTGTTGTTTTATGCCGGTCTAAGATAAAAGCCTGATAATGGCTCGACAGAAGAAGTCAGCCTGGTAATGACCTTGAGATCATAGTCTGTGAAAAGGTTTCATCCAAAATGAGGAAGTCACCATCTGGACAAAATAATTGTTCTGTTGAAATGCTGGCATCATGAAAGAAAAGCTCTTCTGTTAAAAGTTATGAGTCATCAATGTTTTCTTAAAAAAATGCTTGTTCTCATATACATGCGGTCATAATGCATAATCTCTGGCCCTTGTGACCGTTACTAGGAACCCGTTTTGTATAGACAATTGATGGATGCTCAGTGTGGTGACAAACTGCAGTGACATTAATCCAATGGTTGTAGATGAATTTTGATTCATAGGAGCTTCAAGTTATGGTATGTATTGTTTCTGTCAGATATAACAGCGTGGACAGCTCTTTGACACAGCTAAATGATCTGTGATGGACAAAAAGAGAAGTCACTTCTCTCACAAAAGAGACATGAAACTAGCTATCACTATGGAAAGTTGTGGAGTAGAGATGATTTGTTATTAGCTTTTAGGATCCTTGGAAATGAGAACTGTAGTCTATGATCACTCAACTTGTGTTTCTCACTAAAAAACTTACTCTCAGAAAATTAATTTCTGTTAACCTTAGTGAGCCATGCAGATGGCTACTGATTTACTCAGTAGCAACATGTCTCTCCAGAAACAATGTCCCCATTAACCTGGATAATTTTCATAGGTGCTATTTCTGAGTAGATAGTAGCTCCCATGGTCTACTAGTCTGTAGAGGGGCATTGTCTCTAGAATGACAGTCAATTTTCAATGTAAGAAGCACAAAAAAAATCCTGCGAAACCTCCATTGTATTGAGTTGGTGGCAGAAACTTCAGTGACGGATATCTCAATATCTCTGGGAATGAGACAATACGTATACTAGAGTCTGACCGATAAATTTGCTTGCCGATATTATCAATCATGTTGTATTCAGTCATGTTATGAGTGTTATTGCATAATTTGCTCTCCTGTTGGCAACAAATCCACCACAAAACACAGCAATCAGCCTTCATTATCTATCTGAATTTACTTTTTAATATCAAATTTCCATCACAGGATACTAACGGACTAGCACCTTTTAAAATTGTCTAGGGAAATGGTTACGTTGTTTCTAGAGAAACATCATACTGTATGATCGGGGCACAGAAATCTCTCATCTAGCCCAGTGAGTCTTTAAAGAGCATCTTAAATGGGAACTCCATTGATTTTATACCTCAAAATTAGTTTACTAGTCATGAAGAGTACTAATTAGCCAGTGGAAACAGTTGCATAAAGTCTTCAGTGGCTCTGAAGGAGCAATCTCAAGTGTGAGAATATATTGTCTTCTTGGCTTAGTATTTATTTATAACAGAAAGCCTGTGTAACAAACTGAAGGTTTGGGGGTTAACAGACAGTGAAGGTCTGATGAAAGATGCCATTGATTTGCATTATTGGAAATGTATGGTTCAGCATTTCCGGAGCATGACCTATAACTAGAGACTAAAAGACATCTTGGATCGATTTTGACAAAAAAAAGTGTTTTATGTCTGTCTCTCGCACCATTTCACAACTATGTAAGACTAAGAAAAGCAGTAAATTCTCACATCTCAAAACTTAAAAACAATTAATCGACTATAAAAATAGTTCAGATTAATTTTGTGGATTGACCAATTGATTCACTGACTAATTGTAATGGCTCTAACCTGCATAGCTTTGAAAAAGTTTCACACGCGGCCATTTTTGTTTTAAATAAAACTTTCACTGGATGCACTTCTAGATGAAACATTTACCCTGAATAGCAGTGCTGCCATGTTTTCATCCATATGATGGAGTGACAGGGATAGTTTCACCATACATCACATCCATCGCTTAACCATTTAGTTTGATAATTTTTAAACAGAAGACAACAATTAGCTGCCGAGCTGATGGCCGATAGTCGAAACCATCAGCAGCCTCATTATCACAAAATTTACCAGCCCTGAACTGGTGGGTGGTGTGATTTTCCCACTTTGGTGTCTGTGCAAAGCTACTGAAGCATTCAGTCTAGATAGATCCCTTCCTTCAGTGAAAGCCCTTCTTCACTCAATAAATCCAAACCATGGCCGCACTCATCACGTGTGTAGTCAAGCGGAAGAACTGACAGATTGATTAACTCAAGTCCAATATTGTGCATCAGTGAGAAGAAAATATCCCGGTCTGCTGCAACAGCACACAGCCGTTTGACTGATGAGCGCCTATCACTCCTGATCACAAGGCCTTGATCATACAAACACACGCAGATAGAGATTAGTTTTGTGCATGGATGGTAAACTATGAGCCAGGAGGGCCTTTAGAGCAGCAGGATCAAATGAGCCCTGCATACGTCCTCGGAGAATGTTTGTGCACAAAGATGACGGTGTTCACGTCGGTGTGGCTGTCATCTGATCTGAGCGGTCCACAGCGGAGAGATAGCCGTGACCTTTGTGCACAAAAGGTTTGGAAGTGTTTCCCGTTGAAGAATTGACGTGTTATGAAGTGGCTGTATTGAAGCTGGACGCTGACCTGCTGATAGGTCGGTCGATGTGTCACAGCCGATTTTGCACTCTCCACAAAGAAGGTGAAGAAAGAGACAGAAAGACTTGTTGGAGCAGAGAATGAATCCTGCACGCATATTTCTTATATTTCCATAGTGTACACAAACAGCCAACATCACTGCACCATATAAACAGGTTCATCCGACAGAATAAGGATGTATTTAACATGTATTCAGTGTTTGAATGCTACAAAAAGGCCCTGCTGTTGACTAATGCATTGATTCTAATGCATTGATTCTAATGCATTGATTCTTTAGTAATTAGTAAGTAATTGTTTGTCCATAAAAGGTCAGAAATGCCAATAAGAAGTTAACAGAGCTCAAGGTTTACAGAGCACTGGGCTTACCTTCTGTGGTCTGACCAACAGTCCAAAATGTAAATTCAAACTTATAATAAAAAGGAGAAAAGCAAATTTGAGAATCTGGAACAAACAAATGTTTGGCAATTTTGCTTGAGAAATGATTATCACATTTTCTGGCGATCAACTAATTGATTCACAACTCATCATTTCAGCACTGCTACATTTAAGTAGATATGCTGCCACAATCTCAGAAAGGGACTTCTATTGTTTCCGATTCCCATTGCCCAAGAAAAATAGTATTAAGTATCTGCTTCATAACACACACCTGTCCAGCAATTATTGCCAAATGCATTTTTTGTAATGTTTATTTTTATATTTATTTTTATTTTTATTTTTGTTGCTAGAAAGCAACACATCATCCCATCCTCAGAAACCCTGTTTTAAATCTTAATGGCTTTTAACAATGGTTCAAAATTTTTGACTTTGCCATCTTTGGTGGTAGTATCAAAAACAACAGCAGTGCATATTGTAACTGTAAACTGTATTACAGTGTGGAATTAGACACACATTCTGACCTTAACTCAAATAACATGGAAGATGAACTTAAGAGACAACAGTATAATACACAAAATAGTAAGTTGTTTTAACTTACTACTTTATTATTTGACCCGAAGATTGTTTGTATGGTGCCAACCCTTCTATATTCTGCCATCTCAAAAGATCCATTAGTGCATTCTGGGAAACAGAAACAAGCAGTAGGCCAATATTATGATGGCAGCAGTGCCTCATGCATTTGTAACATTAAGCAGAAATTACAGCATAAACGCTTTGCACCTGAAGAAACGTACCCAAGTAAGAAGTTGGCACAAAATTATTCGTTTAGCCATGTGTACATCATATACTATTTACTTAACTATAGGGTGACCAGATGAACAGTTTTGCTTAAAAACGTTCTTTAAATAGCTAGTATTCTCAAACATTGCTGTTTTCCCTCATATTGTAACATGGCTGCTTTCAGTTAGTGGTTCATACTTGAGTCATAGTCAAATGCACACAACACTAAAATGATTTTTAAAAAACACTGTCTTGTCATGAGCAAGAGTGAATTCAGAGCAGCGAGCACCTATAATTAGGTGCAGAACATCCTCTAGGTACAGTTTGTTTATGTAATGTATCACTTTTTTCTTTATCTTTCTTGTTTCATACCTGTTTCATACATTTCCGCTCTGTTTCATATTTCTCATTAATTATCAGGTAGATATGTTGACTACTAACTTGACTACTAAACAGAAGTGAAATAAAATCAGACTAAACATATCCCCCGTTTTCTACCACTTCACCCTCTCAGTGTTGCTTCACCTTGTAGCTTTGCAGCCTAAAGTGTATTTGTCTTTTACAAATCCTCCACCATTTAGGTGGAACAGAGCATAAAATCAGCAGATCAAGCTGGTCTCATGTGGCGCGTCCAAACCACAGTGGGGGTCATGCTCAGTAGCTGCATTAATGAGTTTTGGAAGGAGTCATTTGCCCTAATTAAGGCACCAGCCAGCCACCGAAGCTCCACCTGGTTTCCTCAGAGAGCCGACATGGCTCCATCACATTACTAACCACCTCACCTCCTGCCTCCTCTGTTCCTCTGCTTTCATCTTTCGCATAACCACTTTCCTCTATCTCTGTGATTGCTGTGGACGGATTTGAAGATATTCTCTTGATTAGTAGGGTTTGATGCCTTTCTGCTGAGCACAATATATGATTTTAATGTGGTTATTTTGCTTTAAGCTTAAAAGAATCCAGGAACTTTAGACTTTCTAAACAAGCTGTGAACACATCACAGTATAAAATACAGCTTTGAACCTGCAGTAATGCTTTGTAGTAAATATACACTATATAACTGGTGTCTGTTTAAGGGATTGTGGTTAGCTCTCTCTTATTTTATAATGAGAAATGGTTCATCGGCGTTACCAGGGTGAGCTCATTGTATATTTCTGTACAGTACGTGAAATAACTTTGCAAATGTTACACTATGCTCTGTCTTGGCTGAGCTGAAAGATACAGATATCAACTTTTACAAATACATACACAGTTTTAGCCTCTTCCACCTTTTGGCTGGTCTATTATTAAAAATGTTGGCTGATTTAGTAATAATAATACAGGTAACAAAGTGCTTTACAACAATCAATGCAAAACAATAACAAGATGAATAAAAATCGGCATCCCACAGTGGTTTACAACAGTCAATCTATAAAACAATCTATAAAACATAAACAAGTTAATACACAAATAAAGGAAAAATAGAATAATGTACACAGTAAAAACATTTTTGTAAAAATGTGTCTTAAGAAGTGAGATAAAATCAGGGACAGACTGAGCCTAATCTCATCTGGTTAATTGTTCGAGAGTGTAGGGGCCCTGACAGCAAAGGCCCTGTCTCCTTTGGTTTTTAGTAGCCTAAACCTTGGAATAACTTGCAATGCACAGATCAGAGGATCTCAGTCTGCGTTCTGGCTCCCAGGGGGATCAAAGCTCAGAGATATAGGGAGGGGCCCATGCCTGGCTTGAAAAGTAAATAAAAGCATTTTAAAGTCAAACGACACAGGCAGCCGGTGCAAGGATGCATGTGAGTGGTGTGGCCACAATTTTTGCCGCAAGTTAAAAGTCAAGCTGAAGCGTTTTGGACTAATTGTAGGCGATGAATTGATTTCAGACTAAGAAAGGTATATAGGGAGTTACAATAGTCGAGGTAGGTAGTTTGCCTGGGTTTGCTATGATTTAGCGTAAAGAAATAACAAATTAGGTTTAAATATTTCACTCAATGAAAGTGTGGACATTGAAAGTTTAGTATGGAAGCGGCATCAAATCTGTGATACTGTCAAACAGTGAGGGGTATTTTTAGGTAACATTATGGTTTCAGTGTTTCAAGCAAAATATTCACAAATGTGATGAATATATGTAAGGTATGCATAATTTTTGCCAACTCCAACAGTTAGTTAAGATGTTTATGACAGAAGAAAAAAACTGCACACTGTGATTGATCAGTATTTCTTAAAAGTGAATTTGAGTAAATTAATCTGTCTTCAAGGGAACGTAAATAAATCTTTAATTCGACAAAGGACCTATATTCCTTTGATAAGTTGAACCAAGACAGATATTGTAGTCTTGCAGCATATTTATTGAAATTAAATTACAGTGCAATTGAAGCAATAATTTAAGTAAATCATGAACCAAATAAACACCATATTCTGATTATATAAATAGAACTTGCTCTTGGTTTAAGTGGGTGTAATTTAGGGCAATATTAAAATATCATGAGAAAATGAATTTGTCGACCATCAGCTATGCTGCTTATCCTTTGGTAGCTCTTTCTTTATAATCTCTGGGTAATGTTAGGTAATTTTGGGCAATGTTGCAAACCAGTGAGCATGACTGTTTCAGGGCAATATTGTTATTTTTGCATCAATATGATAATTAATTTGCTCAATTCATTTTAGCTCAAAAACAAACACTGGCTATTTTATCCAGAAACTGTTTCTGAATTGAATTTTCAGATAATTTGACTAAACTACAATATACTATGAAAGAGGATTTTACCCATACTGCTCATACTTAGTGTCATTGCAGTTGGCAATAGTTTCAGAGCTCAGAGGGGATCAAGTTTAAGGTTTCAATGTAATTTTGTAGAAGACTGTTATTCCAAAGTTGCTTCAACAGTCATTATTAATATCTGTTCTCAAATTTACATGGACTGCTGATGCTGTGACTTTCTCTCAGTGAAGAAGGATTCCTTAAGTTCACAACACTTTCCCTTGAACACTAATATAAACACACACTGAGCATCTGAGAAAATCGTTGAGAGTGTCTCAGGTGCTTCAAAATGTGGATTGATCAGGACAGCTCAGAGTTTTCTTCAGACTCAATTGACCTTATTGATCTGGTGTTATCCTCCCAGGAGGACGAGGTTGTGCTGTTCATTATTGGGCCTTCTTTCACAGCAGGGATCTCTTTATCAGCTAGTTTATAGCTCCACAGACAACTGCTATACTATATAAGATAGGAGTGACTACCCACACTGCGATCTGGGCCTCTCTAATTTTAAGAAGCGAGAAGGCCATGAGGTTTTCTTACTGAGAAGGTTTCCTGGCTACTTGTGATCCTGTGGAGTCCGGTGAACGGAGGCTGGCAATAACACTGCCAGGGTTAATGCTTCCAATCCTACCGGGGCCACCCATGCTAAAAATGTAGGCACTCACATCCATCATAGCAGTTTTAAGTAAGTAAGAGGAAGCTGAATGGTTGAAAACTGTTGCGGAAAGTGGTGATGGCTGTTTCAGATTTAGGATTTGATATATATTGTCTCTCTCTAAAGGTATATGATCCTATTTACTGGTGAAAATAGAAATGCCACTTAATGTCGCACCAGAGCACCAGTATCTTAGACCAAAACAACCCTGCTCTTCAGCCCTCCAGACTCCATTGAGAACATTTATCTAGCATATCATAAAAAAACAATTCATCAACTCATCAAAACTGTCTTTGTTAGTCTTTCTACTAACAATCACCAACTCATAATAAACCCTTAATTCACCGAAATATTCTGGCACTATGCCTTAGCCAGTAGCCGCGAAACAGGCAATAATGGCTCAACGTAATCCTTGGGGACAAATGTGTCTGATAAAGTAACTTGCGTGCACTAAAACTGCAGCCGTCACCATTAGTTAGATAGTTTGTGTTAAACAGCAACATTTAATTTGTTGTTTTTTGTTTAAACAGAAACAGCCATTATGTAGCTCTCCCTAGCCACCAGACAGCATTTAGAAAAAAACAATAATTTAGCTCAAGCTCATTTTCAAATCATGTTGCTATGTTCCAGAATGTATTTGCCATCTGCCACCTTGGCTTCAACTAGTTTCTATTTATATAAAATATAAAGTAAAATCTGGACTGGCGACCTTGTCCAGGGTGTACTCCACCTCTCGCCCGATTTTGTCAGATTAACGTAAAACAAACACCCCTGTCTCATTACAAAGGTGCTTGCAGAAGCTTTTACTTCTTTACTTGCTCTCAACATCTCATTATCTAAGGAGTACAGAACTGGGGTCTCTACTTTTAATACTATATGGCAATGGCCACAAGGCAAATGGTTCATTATATGGACTGGATCTTTGCTTTGAATGCATCAACTTCTCTTTTTCTGATATTTGCTGGAAAAATTATGAATAAAAACGGGGAATAATACATCATTAAAAAACAAATAATAAGTGATTTCCCCAAGCCCACACTCACTCTCCTGTTATGGTGAAATCCCATTTGATCCTCTTTCAATGTCTGGTTGCAAACCTCTGAAGGCAAGCAATGTTTTTTTTAAAGAAAACATCTTGAAAAATTTCATCTCAATTGCTCTCACAGATGTCCCCCCTTCCCTGCCTTTCTCACATACAGGTATTTAAAGCTCCGGCTGCCATGTTTAGGTGGCTGTGATGTAACTGGTGGGATTTCAAATGTAATTCTGGTGTCGAGGAGGGACTGCTCTCGTAAATGTTTGATGAACAACGAGGCACTCTGCTCGGACCGCTCAGATGCTTCCCGTGCTGCCCACGTTGGAAAGGGCTTTTTAAAGAGTCAACCGTCTCTATCAGGGCCACGTGGAGGTCCTAGGGTGCGCATGAATCAGACGGTGGTTACGATATAAGTGTGTGCGGTTCTGCCAGCACTCACACACATACAGTTGCATCCTGTCTTTCATACACTCCTTTCTCTTCCTTCCTTCATTGGATCTTATTCCCTGCCTCCTCACATACTCCCCTGGGAGCCAACACTACAGTATTGCTTTTTATTGGACATTTATCCCAGTTGGCAGGTGAAGTCGGGCACTTCTCACTCCTACACAATCTCTCAGACCTTCCGCCAGTCATAAACACAGCCCCAATATGACTAGGCCCGATTCCTTCACTTATTATCATTTATTTAAGGTCTCAAAGGCAGGGGGAAAGCCGGTGGGCGTGCCCTGACAGCGAGGCAGCAGAGCGTGGCGTTTTACCATCTGGGCCACACTGGGATCAGCACAACACGAGTGCCTGATCTAGATACATCACTAGCCATCAACGGCTTCAAGACACTCGCTGCCTGTCATACAGAACAGGACGGGCGACAGAACGCTCGCCCCGCAGCTAGCATGATAGCTGGAGCTTCTCCCCCCCTCTCCCCCTTCGTCTCTCTCTTTCTCTGTCAGCTGTAAGTGATGCTCTACAAAAAATATCCCTTTTAAGTATCTCAAAATCACACTGTCGGCTTGGAAAGTGGCTGCAAAAAGTTTGTTGTGGCTCTTACTTCATGAAGCATGATGGCTTAGTTCAATTTAAATTCACAGTCAGTAGATTCAATGTGTGACATTGGAAACAGTAGAAAAAAAATGTGTCAAAAGTCCATAGAAAATTTTCAGACCTCTCCTCCAGCATAATTATCTTTTATTTTTGTATGGCAAAATAATATCTTCTGTCTCAATAATCATGCTGACTGTGGGTGGAAGTAGCATAACATTATCGTAGAGCTACAAAACCTCTTGGGGCGGAGGTCCAGGTGGATAGTTGTGTATCCAAAACGTCTGACTTCAAAACACAAGGTTGCCGTTTGATCCCTAACCTTAACCAACCTTAGCAAACCTTAACCTAAACCATATAGGTGAAAATCATTTAGAGAATTAGAGTTAAAATGTTAGAGCTGCAAAATATTACAAGTCTGTTTTGTATAGGCCTACATCTTCACACTTTATTACATATTGATCACCTGACATCTGTGTGCTGACAAGGACATAATACTCATAAACATCTTGTCGTACAAACATTATAATCACTTCACTGTCTTTTTATGTATGAAGTTTGTTAGCCGGGACAGCTTCCGGAAGAATGGTCCTGAGGAAAATACCCATTTGCATCATGGGTAGCTTTGTTGAAATGGGTTGGATTCAATTTTAAGGTGTTTCCCATTATTGTGCTCACTGAATCAGTCTTCTGATTTGACATGTCTTTTAATAGAGTTTTATATTTATACATTTTATGCCTGTATTACCTTTTGATGTGGTGCAAAATACTTTCAGCTGCTCCACAACAGTAGATTTTTGGGTAACGTATCCTGTTGGACTTCCTGCCGATCGCCAATGCACTCATATTATTTAGTCTTTCTGGGTTATCTCTATGAAAGCTTTATGGGATTTTAATGTAATATTTGGCAGGAGTACAAGCTGAGTGAGTGAGTGAGTGAAGGGTTTATTTCAGCCCCTTTGGGTGTTGTCAGCCTCATCCCTGTCTTCCTTTGCTACCGCCTCCTGAGACATGGACACTGTAAGAAAATGACACACAGTTAAAACCCACAAAGGCCCCCCCACTGACGTAACAGGCCGGGTTTCCCTTTCCTGAGTCTGAGCTGCTCCTCTGTTTCTTTCTTCTCGGGTCTTAGGCAGATGTGACTTGTCGTCTTGTGTGCATATTTAATTCCTTCAGAGCTGTTTAACCGTGGAGTACCTCAGTGGTGCCGAGCATCTGCTCTGTGATGGGACTCTTTGGTGCATTTATCCCTCCCCATGCAAAGAGCAAAGACTAGAGTGTCATGTAAATTTGATGGCAGCCTCCACTGTTGTTGCTGGCACCCAGGGAGTGCAAAAAAGTGAAAAATAGGTCCTCTCCTCCACCTGTTTTCTCTGTATGTTTGAAATATAAATGAGCTCCACTTTATGCCTGATTTTATAGTCTGTTTAATGTGGCTGCCTCAGTGACTGGATGAAATGGTTTTTTGTTAATCAAGTCAGAAGGATTATGGTTAAGCAAGTTGCCTGTGTCAGTGAGGGAGCTAATTAGGCCAGGTTTAGTGATGTAATAACTTTGTAGTTCCACTTTCTTTGTTGAAGTGGGCTGTGCAACTAATTTTTATGTCAACGTGTGTCTTTGTATTCTTGTTTTTCAGAAACCTGCTGGACAGAGACACGTTCTCCAAGTCTGATCCAAGTAAGCTTGTCTCCCATCAATCACACACACCAGCTCCCAGTAGACCAAACACACATACAGACACGTGCACATTAAATTCTGCAAACAGAAATAGCCAAAGACAAACATCCACCACATGCAGGCAGATTTTAAATGTACAAACACAGGCTTGAATGCACATGGACACACACACACTCACACTCTGCCTCGCCTGTGTGAATCAGTACACATTTGCATATGTCGGGGGTCGTATTCGTCACTGTTCTCTGCTCCCTACGTGAGTGAGGGGAACCAGATCATCCTCACACAAACCATTCAGTTGTCTTCTACAGATTAAAGGCCACTCACACAGACATGTACTGTACACACTCTTTACTCCTTTGACAGCAGGGGTTTAATTTGGCACTTGGTCCAGTGGTTTTTAAAGGCCCAGTCTGTAAAAATGAAGAGTTCTCATTTTCGAGAATCGGTTTGTGTTTAGCTAACATGTAAACAGTGGGGCTGGGTATCAAACCTTAATTCTCTTTTGACAACCTCTTTGCTGATCAGCCAGAAACTTAACCTCTTTCTTCTAAGTGGGAAGGAAAAAGAGAGCGCCCACCTTCACTGCAGAGTGAGACATTATGTTCATAAAACATTACATACATAAGCTTTCATTTTTGATGCTGCCAGGTAGAACATTGAGGTCGGTCCGTAGCACCTCTTTCCTGACCACCTTACCTACAGTATGCCTGTCAAGCAAATCGTGGAAGATGGCAAGCTATGATTGGTTGGAATCGTCTAATCTGACACAGTGACCAACTCAAAAGGGAAAAACATTGTACAGTCTGATCCTGGGATTATTCTTTAGTCAATCATTTCTGGCCAATCAGGCCAATTTTAGATTTTGATTTAGGCATGGAATGGCTGCTTGTGTTTAGACATTTAGCATTTTATGAATATAGAGAGAAAGATTATAGTCCCTTATATTAGTAGAAATTGAAAAAGGTGTTGTTCAGGTGTTGGTACCAAAACTCTCTTATCTTGTCAGTCTGATTGTTGAAAGTGAAACCAAGCCTGACTAAATGCTGCTCCTCTCATACGTAGACAAGCACACGTGCACACAAGCTTGAAGATTGTAGAGTAGTTCCTTGTTGTTTTTGTCGTGCCTGCTTTGTTTCCTGTAACAGACTGTGACAGTCCTGTCTTTTAAAAGTCTTCTAAAAATAAACATGAAGAAAATAGTTTCAGTTATGATGAATGATAAATTTGAGATATATATATATATATATATATACACACACACACAAGGGTTTGGTTAGCATGATTTTTTTTCCAGCATCCCCTTGTTCCATTACCTAAGCATTCAGCACTTTGCCACCTGGGTGCTGCACAGCGAACCCAGTGGTGGTTTTAGCATTGGTCGGTGTGTATGAACACATAATTGATGAGCTCCCAGAATTGCGAATTGGACCTTTTAAGTGTCAGGCGGTGGGAGAGGAGGATGAGCATCCCTGCCCGCCCCAACATTTATGCAAGGAGGCACTTGTGCTGCGTCCATGTCTCTGCTCTGCTGACAGCACTGGCCCCAGTCACACAGCATTAGACCGCCTCAGCAGAGCCACACACACACACACACACACACACACACACACACACACAGTGCACGCATTCAGGGCCTCAGGCAGGCTCATGCACCATATTCATATTAGCTTATAAAGCTGGACAACAATCCATTTTTTCTGTTTTGTGCATGTTTGCGTGTGTTTATATGAGTGTGTATTTTAGCTGTTGTTCCTGTGGTGCAGGAATGTGGATTTGCTTTGATCAGTGTTCTTCAGCAGTTTGGGAAAGGGCATTTAGCAGACATGAACAATATCTAAGTAAGTCAGTATCTCCTACATTCAAAACAGAGATGGTGTTAGCGGTGTTATTGTCAAGCTCCTTCCCTCATCATCAGCATGATGAATAGGAAGAGCTGAAAGTGTGTCAGTATGGATGGTGAGGATGCATCCTTATTTACAGGTGTGTGATTGATGTATTGCTTTCCCCCCACGCACAATAACGCAATGACCATGTGTCATCCCATGCTTCATTGCAAGATTAAAGGATGACTGTATATTCAAACAGCTGAGCCCTGGCTCTCTGAACACTATCCACCATGCAACATATACAACAACCAGACTGACAGTCGGACATCGCAAGTTTAAGCACTTCTGGCACCAGATGCAGGGTAATTAGGACATTTATTTCTTTGGATTTGCACTTCAAAACAGTGTGACATTTTCAACACAGCTGTGAGTCTGCAAAAATTCCCTTTGTAATAATTTTGTGTATTCTAAAAGATGAAATCTTAGTTTTTTGGTGGTGGAAATGGAATTCATCAGATAGGCCCAGTGATGATTTTCACTCACAGTCACAACTGTTAATGAATCCATAATTAAATCAGTCATTTCATCAGTTGATGGTAGCTCATACATTAACTCAGACATAAATTTACAATTAATTTATTCTGTAATTAATGATAATGCATGTCACCTCAGTGGAAGGTGTCATCTTCATAATCAGATGTCACAAGATTAAGTTTTTTTATTTAGTGTCTGATTGTCCTTGTGTAATTTTTTCTGTGGGCGTCCCTGCTGACAAGACCTTTTATGTTATGCTAGTTTTTATGCTGCAATAAAATAGTCTCACCTTTTGACTTCAATAAGCCTCTGTCCTGTAGATAAGATGTTAATTTCTGTCTTCATCCCTGAAGCTTTTCAAAGTTCAGATCTTTTTATTTTTGTACACAAACAGCAGGTTTGAACGGCATCAAGTCAGAAGTAACACTGTGATTATTGTTATTATTACTCTTTTTTTCTTTACTGTTTATATTGTGAAAGCAGTGTAACTATAAATCATACATGGTAGTTGGGTTTACATATATTTCATAACCTTTGTGGCTGTTCAATGGAAACATTGCTGAAAATCACATTTATGAGCAATCACAAAGCCTATAATGCTTTTTTAAAAAAAGAGTTTTCACTAGACTTGGTCAGTCTTCACTACTCCCTTTTGGCTAAACACCATTTATGGGGACAATATAATTCAGTTTTTTTCCAAGACGGAAATCATTCACTTCAGTATAACCGAACAATATAATAACAATATAATAACACTCTATATAGATGCAACATTTAAAGTATTGAACAAGCACACGTCAACTAACCAAGCATACGTAGTGTCCAGTGTTGTTTCTTGACAACTGACACACTACTTTATATAGACTCCCACATAGATGTCTTAATAAATTATTTATAAAGTGAACTGGGGGACTTCCTGCCATGTGACGGATGTGTGTGAAAACAGTGAAGGCTGCTAGAATACTAATGTAATTTTCCTCCATCATTTCTCACCGCTGTTATTCCCTCAGACAAAATGTACTAATACGACACATGTTGTACTGTAGAATTCATTAACACTGAGCCTTATGGCTATACCAGCCATTTACAGGCCACAGCATACATCGGTTGACAATGCCAAAGAAGGTTTAGGCTTTACCTAAACCCCAGGGAGTAAAATTCATCCATTGCATCATGCAACTGTGCACTAACAATAGCTACTTCAGTTCATTCAAGTTAAAGAAATAGTTGGACATTTGTAGAAATGCACTTATACACCTGCATCTGCGTGGGTTCTCTCAGGGCGCTCCGGCTTCCTCCAGCAGTCCAAAGACATGCGGACTAGGTTCATTGGTAGGTGTGAGTGTGACTGGTTGTCTGTGTGGCTCTGCGATGGATTGGCGACCTGTCCAGGGTGTACCCCGCCTTTCGCCCGATGTCAGCTGGGATTGGCTCCAGCCCGCTGCGACCCTGTACACAGGATAAACGGTTGACGATGGATGGATGGCACTTATTCACTTTTTAACCCAGAGTTAAAGGAGAAGATTGATCCAACTCGTATGACTGTACGGTAAATATGAAGGTCCCGCCATCAGCCAGTTAACCCATAAGCATAGCACAAAGACTGAGAACTAGTTTTGCTCTGTCCAAAGGTAACAAAATCTGCCTATACCAGCACCTAGTACGCTACGACAAGGACAGACAGAGGTTGTTGTTGTGGCCTTTTAGAGTTAGGGATTATTGTTGCTCAGGTGGAATGACTTGGAAACAGGTTGCTCTGCCTTCCTCATGAGGTGTATTTTGTTATGCTTTAATTTAGTAAATATCCACTTAGTAAATACTTAGGCTTAAGTTTTAACTGCTGGTGCAAGCAGCGCTTGGTAATTACTACAAACTCCAGTTTACCAAACAGGCATATGTATATTACCTTTATTAAATCAGATAATCTCATTTAGATCAAGATCTCTTTTGCAGGAGAGACCTCGGACAGCAGAAGAAATAAGAGAGATAAGACGCACAAGATAACATAATAACATACTGTATTCTGTCACAACACAAATATCCAAAACATACAGAATATTCTGTTGACTTTCGCCAGGAATATGTGGTTCAATTTGAAAGATTTTAAAGAATGTCTTACATTAGCATTTCCACGGTTCCACTACTTATGTTTTTATTATATAAACACTTTACCAGTTAAAACTGATTTCCAAGTGTCTGGTCCCGGGGGTTTTCAGAGTTGTGAGTTGCTGCCATGTGACAGATGTGTGTGTGAATACAGTAAAGGCTACAAGAATGCAAATGAAATGTCATTTTAGTGCCAGCTGATTGCCTAGCTGTATTTTCACTAGTGGTCCGTCATCGAATGGAGATGCTCGAATGTCAATAAGGAGGACTTTCCTCCACCCACACAAACACTCACTAACCCCATCCTCCCCCTCCCTCTCTCCTCTCCCCCTCTCTGAAATATCATCATGCTGCAAGGCAAAGTTCTAGTGACATTTAATTAGGGAGTTTTCCTCTCATGTTGGGGTCCAGGGAAAGAACACGCTCTCAGCTGACTTCTCAACGTTGTTTGTTCACTGTTAAATACTCTTCAATCAGTCTAATCCTTTCTTGTGTCTCTCCCCTCCTCTGTTTCTAATGCAACAGTTTGTGTGCTGTACACTCAAGGAATAGCCAACAGGGAATGGAGAGAGGTGAGTACAGGGGTGGAGGAATAATTTATAACCAGTGAATACTTCCAAGGAGGTTAAATGGCAGCAATGCAGCATTTCAAGCCATATTGAAGGAATACAATGAGCTTTCTTTTTTTTTTTTTTTTTTTTTTGTCTTCAGAAATGCTGGGTTAAGCCTTTTTGATCAATGTGTTGGCTTCTATTTATCACATTTAACCCAGCTCATTCTTGTTGTTTTGTTTATTATTTTTGAGCAACTTAGCAGTCACGCACAGGCATTTACTTTCAGAAAGTGTAGAAATGTTTAATGACATTCATGTCAAAAAGAGATTAAATCCTGTTAGTTCCTGGTAAGTATGAGCCAACTCGGACCCAAGTTCTCCAAATTAAATTTATTGTTTATTTATTGTGTTATTCGGGTCGTCTGACAATCTGTCTCTTTCAGATCAGAGTCCATTTCACAAAAGCAATTTGTAAGTACTGTTTATCGGCAGATCACAAATAGTTTACATTTACTGTCTGTTTTACACTGTGTTGCCGAAAGGGCAAATTTCCATATCCTGTAATGTAATGGATAAGAAAGGTTTCTATCTTACCTTATCTTGATTGTAGTTTGCAGATTGCTGATTAATTTGCAACAGAGTTCTGGCATGCTTGTACATGGGTCACAAGCATTGTCTTAACTAGTGAAACATGCCAAAATGAACTACAGAAAGTGATCTCACATTGCAAATTGCAGCTTGCATATTGTAAATGTTGTGAAATGGGCTCCAAGTATCATTTGATTCATAAGTTTTTCCATGGGTCCATTTTTAGATTTGGGACCTATGAAGTCCCAATGTCCTACTGGCTAAGGCAATATCACTCAGACTGGCCAACTCAAACTGTTAAATAAGTGTCAAATGATCAAAACATATCAGCCCTGTAAAGCTGTGATGTTCATTTCAGCTGGGGTTGTTACATACATTAAACAGGTTTATCCTACAGTGGAAGCTCTCGGACTCAGATTTAGAAAACATTGAACCAAAACACTTTGACACTGTGTCAACAGCACAAAGCTATGACAGGACTGTAGTCCTGGATTGTATTACATTTTACAGGGCTTTTACTTTTCTGGTGTCTGGTGTTTTCTGTTTGTTGAATGAGTCTTACAACCAGTAATCACACATCACCTATTTCATTTCTCTTCCAGTTTGGCAGAACAGAAGTCATAGACAACACCCTCAACCCTGACTTTGTCCGCAAATTCATCCTGGACTACTTCTTTGAGGAGAGGCAGAATCTACGCTTTGACCTGTGAGTTAACGATTGACTTATGCGTGTTGGTGCGTGTGTGTTTGTTTTTGTGTATTTGTGCGCTGTGCAGCCGTGGGTGAGAGTGCTGCTTTGTGTGGAGCAAAGTTGAGCTAAGACTGAAATATTCATGGTCTGCGCAGAGGGAGATGTAAGTCTTCTCCCTTTTAAATAAAAGACAAGTTTTTATGCCACTTTTCCACCAGCATTTCCATTTGAATTCATCCCACTCGTACAATACTTTGAGACAAAAGAGGGCCAAGTGCACACAGTGAATCAAACACTTGGCATTTTATGATCCATTTTCAGTATTGGTCATTTCACCTCGGTATCCTTTGAAAAGGCAAGTTTGTCCTCACAGAAGTATATTAATGGGATCATAAAGTTAATTTCCTGCAAAATTCTATTGATTTTAAAGCGATCATGACTCTTAACTAGTGCCTCAATCCATTTATTACATTTTTGTAAAAAGTGTTTAATTAAAATGTTTTCAAAATTATTTTGTTTTATAAATTTGAATCATGTTAAAGGACCTCCTTTCAACAGCAGATGCAGGAGATTGCTCGGTCTTAATCCATTTAGACCTAAGTGCAGCTTTTGACACAGTTGATCATACAATTTTAATTGACTGCCTTAAGCGTGTGGGTGGCTATCTCTGGGTCAGCACAGAGTCTTCTCACACCACTCAAATCGATGCTCTGTTTAAACAGGAGATTCTTGAGCTACCACAGCCGATAACAAACACCTCTGGGGTCCCTCAGATCTCATTTTGAATCCCCATCAAGTTCTCGCTCTTCATGCTTTTTTACTTTGTAGCATCAGTTGTTAACATAATTTGCAGTGTGTATTTTCATTAATATTGAGAATATTCACAGTTGTATGAGTTTGTTACGGACAAGGCAACAACTCAACACTTTTAAAAAGCACATGAATATCAAGAGTTGGATGTTCCTAAACTTTCTAACCCTCAAAAGGACCTCCTGACTCCTGAATTTGATCTCACAAGTTTTGGCACTCCTCCATCTAGTGACACAGTAGTGACTTTTTAAGGTCATACTGCACTTTTGACCTATAGTCAGAGACATGTTGAGGAATTGACTATTTACAGCAAATGGCTATGCAGTTAGATGTGGCAGAGAAGACTCTCTGCTCTTTGAGGGAGCCCTCAAAGAATCTGAGCAGCAGCGAGCATGCGATGAGATTGACATGAAGTTCGAACATTGTCCTGTTTGGTTCGTTAGATTCAGGTGTCTTTGAGACTGACAGATTTCCAAATGCATTCTGATGTATGACATTTAAGCAATTATTGTGGCTAATAATAGGATATTTATATGTTCTCTTGTCCACATCAGATACACCTGTATTTTAAGACACGATGCTGTTGAAAGTTATATTTCCTCATGTAGCCCTAAAAGTCGAGCTGTCCAAGTAATTATGGTAATGTGGATTTTTCTCTATTGTGTTCCAGCCTCACACATATTCACTGTAGTTTCCCATGATAGCTTATGAAATATGGAATGACTCTTTTGTTTGTTTACTTGTTGGCCTGTCAGCAGTGCCACATGCTGCTAATAAGCTGTGGGAGGTTACAGTGAAGGTCAAGGAGAGACACTAGCTGTTGTTCCAGCGTCGGTGTGTGTAAGCAATGCATTGTATTTTAGTTATAAATACAGTCTGGGTCAGACAATGTGTGTGTGTGGATACGTTTAGGCACGTAAGCACGTGTGTTCAGGTTTTTGTTTGTACTTTTGGGTGACAGTGTGTGTATATATAGAGGTGTGTGTGTGTGTGTGTGTGTGTGTGCATCTGAGCATATGTGTGTTTGGATATTTTATTTAAGGACGTGTGTGCGTTTTTATTTCTGTGCATGATGTGAGCATGCCTGTTCAGCGTTTTGTGTGCTTGGCAAAGCAAATATGAATAATTGGTGTGATATTTTGGATGTGTGAGTTTGTGTATGGTTTTATTGTGTGTGCGTGTGTGTGTGTGTGTGTGTGTGTGTGTCTCACCATCTGCTTACATTCCTGTATAATAGAGGAATGTAGTGCAGACTTTGCCAGAGTATCATGCAAGATGGTAAAAGCTGACAAGCAGTGGGGAGAGGAGATGGAGGATGATGGAGCGTGTGCCTGTGAGAGTGAGAGTGTGTGTGTGTGTGTGTGTGTGTGTGGCCTGGCCGACTTACTGCAGGGCTCGTTGTGAGTGGGTGAACATCAGCCCCCCCCACCCCCCCACCCCCCATTACTGTCCTCTGGGCTGATGGCCCTACTATGCCTTGCAGCGAGGCACACACACATACACATCCTTGCCCTCAGAACAAGAAAAAATCCCCCCAAAGACACACGCTTGCTCAAACACAGACACACATTTATACATTGCTACTCAGGTATTCTTTTGCATTCATGTTAAGCTGTAACATGAATGTACGCACACACATTTCTCAGATTTCTCATTACAGATGTAGTGGTTACTCCTGCACACTTCAGCCTCTGTCCTGAGGTCTGGAAGTCTTTTTACTGTTGCTCCTGCAGCTCCCACATGCCCTTCATTACCTCCAACCTCCCTCACTTCCACTCAGCGCTTCACATCCCTTCAGGACATCCATACAGCCAGATAGCACCGAGCTCCCTGCAAACCGCCAGTATAGCTGCTGCTGAACCATCCCACATTCTCTTTACCCGAAGACCCCAAAGCCACAACACACTTTGCTCCCTCTGTTGCTATCAGTGCCTGGAAATCCTGTTAAACCTCATGTCACTGCTGGCCATGTTCAGTGCTCTTCTTTGCTCATTTTTTTGGGGGGGAATTGAAACTTGAGATGCTCACTGACGCCAGTGGAAGCCCCTGGCTGGATGGTTGTCTAATCAAATGTGGCAAATTGGATCAGACCTCAAAAAATGAAGTGAAATACCCTCCCAAAAGGAACAGAAGAAGGATATGTAATCACATCTCTGAAATTATTTGCTGTAACATAAGAAGCCACTCTTTCATGATACCACAGAATCAGTTGATGCAAGTGAAAACAAGTGTAAAACAGCAAACATTCAATTTGTGCGTGAAACGATTGAGAAACCAAAAGGAATCACATAATACCTCTCCATTTCTGGAAAAATGGTGATGGAGCAGTGGATAAGACACATGCCCTTGGTGTGAGAGACCTGGGTTCAATTTCCTACTGTGACATCCACCAATGTGTCCCTGAGCAAGACACTTAACCCCTAGTTGCTCCAGAGGTGTGCGACCTCTGACATATGTAGCAATTGTTAATCGCTTTGGATAAAAGCATCAGCTACATGAATAAATGTAATGTAAAAATGAACTTTCTGCTGAAAATAAAAGTTTTTGTTTTTGTGTCTCCTTCCTTGCCAAAGTTATAGACCACAAATACAGCCAGGATCCAAAAAGACCCAGCAGAATCAGAAGCAATGAAATCTAAACCCAGTACACAGCCATCATTTTTTTGGCTGTGTACTTTTTAAATGCATTTCAATTAACAGATTTTCCACAATTCAAATGTAAATTGACATAATAAATGGTTAATTTACATTTAAGTCTGACACTTGTTTTAAATAAAAGTGAGTTGATTAAAATTATTAAATTAATCCTACAATTCACGAATGCATGCTTAGGTATCAACAAAACACATTTTTTCATGTCCCTCATGGAAATATTCATTACATTACATTTCACGGATGTGTTTTCCAAAGTGACATACAATAAGAGGAAAGTCACAGCTATATGACTGAAAAATCCATTATTTCCTTCCTTTTATAGCTGGAATGTAAAATACCACGTTCAGAATAATCTGTCAGGACTAGGGATGGGGATTGAGATCCGGTTCCAAAAGGACCCGGTTCCAAAATTTCTCAAAACCCGAAAATCAATAAGGTTCGAGCTTATCGATACTAATCTAATTTAATGTGAAACGCAATGGATAAGAAAATCATCAGGCTGCAGTCTCTGCCTGCTCCCTGTCGGCTCCTACACACACACAGCGGCAGCAGCAGAGCGAGAGGCTGCGCCGTCGCGCTGGAATAACGTTACGTTAGGTGCTCCAAACTACTGTAACGTTAGTTGATGACAGCTACACTCGTTACTGTAAGTACGTGCAATAAAACCTTCGCAAGTAATACTTTATCAATACACCTGTCTGTAAGGTAACGTTAAACATGTAGAAATGGTTAATTAAATCATCTCTGTCCTCAGTATCTCATCCTGTATGTTTTATACTAACACAGCTAACGCT
>NC_060171.1:6724087-6887600 GCF_021292245.1 Micropterus dolomieu
GCTGTCAGGGCCCCGAGGCTCTGGAACAGCCTGCCCGAGGAAATCAGGTCGGCTGAGTCAGTGAACTCTTTTAAGTCCCTTCTTAAAACATACTTTTATAGGAGAGCTTTTCCCGATCTTATTTGACTTTATTTTATCCCTTTTATTTTATTGTATTTTACTAATTTTATATTAATTTTTCATGCTCTTATCTTGTTTTTTTTGTATTATTCTTTACACTTGTTAAAGCACTTTGTAAGTTGTTTTTGAAAAGTGCTCTACAAATAAGGATTATTATTATTATTATTATTAAGGTTAGGGAATGATCATGGTCACGCTGAGAAAAACAAAATTTGAATTTCCTGTCAGTGACTTTACCTGACACCATCATTATATTTGGACAAACAATTTTACCTGTGAGTTGGTGGGACAATCTGCATTATTCCAGACCCACTTAATTCACACTAAGTAGAAAGTAGCATTTTAAGATTTTGTTCTACATCTTACCCTGTACAATTTCAATGTGGTAATGACATTCCTCTCAGCAACTTAGGAAAATGGATTAAAGATATTTCCTACCACTCTATTGCATAACCAAACTCAGCAAAAATGTACAAGAAAGGTAAAACACAAAAGCAAACAGTGTCAGTTTCAAATATAACTATTGCAGCAGCAGACAGTTTTTAGCAGGTATGCATAATATGAAGAAGATTATACCTAAATTGACAGAGACTGTGGGTTTGGTAATTGCTCAGCGACTTTTTGTGAGCTTTGTTTGAGTTGTTCTTTGTAAGATGATTTGATGTGTGAGCTGACGCTGTGTTTAAAGTGTCCCAGTAGGCAGCTACTTACAGTACACAGCTCCTCAAGTCATAATAAACTGAGCCTGTCTCCTCTGAAGGCGGCAGGCTTGCCAGGCGTCCCCAACTTTGGAGGACCCAGTTTCATAGTTTCCTGACAAAACCTTTTGATCATCGTGGAAGACAGCAACATGCGACAAAAAGCATTTGAGTTGTTTTCTACCAGCAAAGAGTCACCAGCTCACCTCATTCTTGGAACAGCTTGAATGTGGAGAAAATGAAAGACTTTAAAAGGATTACTATGGGAATTGTTCTTTAAAATAATTGTTCTTTTGCCAGATGGGGATGGGGATTGGTGGGGATCCAGTTGTCTTAAAGCCACAAAAAAGAACTAAGAAAAGCAAAACTACACGTATTTCTGAATTGTGCATTGCTGGTGCTTTGCAGTCATTTTTAACCCATTTAGAAAATCAGTTATTTTACATTTATGTTGCTTTTATTTTGTTATTTGTTGCTACATACAAATGACTTATTAGGTCTTTTCTACTGCTGTCTTATCTTATCTTATGTAACAACATCAGTAGTAAAAAAAAGAATTGATCAGCACTTGCATTGTAGCACCGAACTCGATCTTGGTTGTTTGTTTGGGAGTAAAGCACTTAGTTTTTGATGACATCTAGCTCTTGTTCCTATGTAAGTTGAATGCACTTGTTGTAAGTCTTTTTGGATAAAAGGGTCTGCCAGACCAATGCAATGTAAGGTTGCTGTTATCAATCCAAAATAGCTATTCTATTTTGACAACATTCACGTACGCCTGCTGATAGAGCAAATAAATCACGAAATTAACAGCTTTGTTTAGTGCAGCAAAGGAGGCCTAGACCCATGCTTCAATCCCCAGGGGTTGGGACTTCATTGTTTTTGTGCTTGTGTCTTCCACTCGTCTGTTGGGCATCTGTATGGAGTGGCCGCAGTCAGGGGTGAACTCCATGATATCATGAACTTCTGTGTGCACTATGTCCTCTCAGTGAGGTTTTCACTGGTCCATTCTGTTTCTTGTAACTGACATCCAACCTGAGTCAAACTGAGTCTTAATTATAGTCTAATTGGGTCCAGGTAGGATCCCATTATTTTTCAGCAGATATCTTGTCTGTCTTACAAGATGTCTAATTCCAAGTGGGATCCAAGCAGACTTGCTAACAACACATTTTTCTACTGTGATGATTATGACCGCACCATGTTGTGGTTGCATCCCTTTTCAAGATGGCTGCTTATTAAGTGACGGAGCATCGTGCTGCTGCCAGAGATGGTACTCTCTTTGGTTTTGTTTGCGTTAGCACCATTTTGGATCCAGTCTAACTATCCTCAGGTCTGTGATGGACTGATTCTGACTTTCCTCTGGTCCCTTTCAAATCAAGACTCTTTTTGAAAATCAATCCATCCACATTGGTTTCCAATACAAAATGTTTGAGCCATGAAAACTTCTAATCAGAGGTAGCACATAGCTGTCTGTTGCCTTCCCAGACTGACATGACTGAAAGCAGTACAGGTGGAATTGATTTTCAATCCTAGGGCATTTAATTTGGGGAAGATTACAGTTACGGTTGAGCAAGTCCTTTGCTGAAACGAGTGTTCGGTACAGATAATGTACTTTTTACAAGTACAAGTAACATCAGAGTAAAAGATGTCAATAGCGGCCTCTCCGTTTCCGACCATAAATATAGGGACTTTTATAAAAAACAACTTGTTCTGTAAATACAATTCTGAGGCTCTTGTGTAAATAGTTCTATAATAAAGCAATAAAGCAACTTTTGATCAACACATATCAATTTTAAGCTTTAATAAATAAATTCCGGTTATTCCAGCCCACTTCAGGTGCGTACATTTAATGCACGTAAAAGCAGGAGGCTGTCAATGGAGTTCTGGTGCGGACCAAACAATTGCAGCAAGATCCTTTAGAGGAGGTGTTCTTGATCCAGTCCTAAATGAACTCTGGAGCGTTTTGTTTGTGGTGGGAACATGATCCAATCCTACTACCAAAGCGGTTCAGTTTAACATGTTGAAGATTAGCATGTCGTTGCTCAATATTAGTTCCCTTGTTCTGCTCAGTCATCTAAAAGCAGCACGTCTTTTTTGCAAAGTGTTAAGCAGTATAGTATTTTCAAGTAGTTTCCTCAAAGTGCAGTCAGTATTCTGCTGGTATAGTTTTGTCAGGTATGTTGCCCAGATAATTACGACGGTTATGAGCAAATGCCAGCTGTTCCAAGTTTACAAATTCATCAATTGTTCGGTACCAGACCAAATGAACTACAGATGTGAAAAGTGCTTATGACTGGTATTTGTAAATGTTGTATGAGACTTCAGGTTTTCTTTTTGAGTTTCTCTGTGCAATCTACAGCAGTGTGTGTCAAAGTAAGTGCTCCTGAAAAGAGACAAATCACAGTGTGTTAATGCCCCAGTAAAAGATAAGAGGAATAGTTTCACAGTGGATGTGATAAGTGCATTTCAACAGTGTCTTTGAAAAAGAAAGGTGTCAGCTTCAACTTTGCTGAAATCTGCTTTTATGAAACAACAAACATCGTACATTATGATCTCAGTCAGAAATTGAGATTTGATTTAACCTTCTACATGCATGCAAAGGTCCGATGAATATGGTACCTGAAGAAAAATAGGGATATGAGAGACATATTGACTTCAGGAACAAAATTAGAATTGATCTGGTGAGCAGAGGGAAGATTGTTTACACTTCCTGCACTGGGTTTTTATGCCTGTAGTCGGAGTAAACCTCTAGAAGAGCCTCTCATTATTCCTCAGTTTGGAAATGTGAGTGACTTCAGATGTCTTAAAAATCTTAATTGATGAAGTTGAGGTTAGTGTGGAGGTCATTCTCACAATCTCTTCTCATCAAAACAGCTTTTCCTGTAAAGAAAAACAGTCACAGAGAGAGCTGCTGCTGTTGCTCTCAACCAGGAGAGAAGTTCAACAAACAAAATGAAAAATATTTTCTTCCAGCACATCCATATCTCTGCTTTAAAGGCTGAAAGATAAAAGACTGAGCACTGCCCTCAGCTAATCCTTTTAAGAACACAAAGCCCATCCAGAAAAATGCCTTTTTAATGTAGATGAAATTATTTAATGGCATAACTTACATTTTTTTCTGAAGCAGGGAGGCTTACAGCCAGATAATGTAATTTAAATGTTTCGCTAAATAGGTTAGTGCAGTATTAATACAGTAAATTCCAGATACAGTGGAAATCACTTATAGTGATCATGGTTACAGTGGTCAACTACGCATATGGATCAAAAAGCTTGGGACACCTCGGGGGCTCCGTTACCAGTTTATCATGGATAACCTACAGTTTATTTTCAGGCCTGTTAAAAATTGAGTAATGCACTGAAACCACCACCTGACATTAACTGTATTTGTAAGCAGCACAATTGAGTAGCCTAATTATAACTTACTACAGTAAGCTATATCTTATACATACAGTGCTATACTATATTACTGTATGGTGTATTTGAATTATACACAGTACAGTCATTTAATTTGTACAGTAATTTGAATAGCGTTTAAAAGAGCTGTACTGAAACAGTCAATAAAATTCACTAAACAGCTAAGCTGGCCATTTCATTTATTTATGTATTCATGTAATAAATATACAAATGTGAGTTAGATAGTGATCTGCATGAGAAGTAAGAAAAAGAAAAAAAATGTTATGTAATAATCATCCGCTTATTAAGTTAAGCTTAAGTTATTTTTGTCTTTGAGGACTAACGTGGAAACAATCTAAGTTATTTAATTGATCCTCTTGGATGAAATCTGATTTTCCTTTCAAATTCAAGTCAAAGTCAAATTCTTTCTTTTTTCCATTCCAATGTAATATAATTTATTCTTATCCATTCTAATCCACTCCAATTCTATCTAATCTAATATAATCCATTCCAACTCAAGTTTGTCAGTTTTGATGAAAACAGATCAAAAACCTTTATATGACATTGTACCCACACATAAAGGCTCCTGGAAGAATGGGTTATACTATTTTAAAACACAGCTTCTTGCCTGTTTTAATCAGTAGAATCTACTGATGATTTTCATGTCAGCATGATGAGAAGGCCTCATGATGACAATCCAAAACCCTCTGGTGGATGGACTGGAAATACAATGAGATGTAACATGTGAGATGTGGTTCTGGTTATAGGCACAGCAGTGCTTTGAGCTAAATGCTAACGGCAGCATGCTAAGATGCTCACAAAACATTGCTAACACATTGACATTTAGCAGGTATAATGTTGACCATGTTCACCATCAGCATATTAGCATGCAAACATTTGCTAATTAGCAGTAAACACAAATCACAACCGAGGTTGGTGGTTAATTAATTTGTTTTACAGGTATTGAAGTAATTAAAGGTTTGACCTGATGATGACCCTAGATGAAAAGTTAAGGGATCATCAAAGTTATTACAATTCTTCCTTAAATGGACATTAATGTATGTACCAAATGTCATGGTAATCCATCCAGCAGAGAAACTTTACTCAAAACCAGAATTGTCAACCTCATTGTGATGGTAGAGGAGAATTCAGGGGATTCCCAAAGTTATTTCATTAATTTTCTGAGGAGGGCCGTGAATGGTTATACAAAACTTCACATAGATCAATAGAATAGTTGATATTTCCGTCTGGAAGTGGTGGACTGATCGACCGACTGATTAACTGCCGCTAGTATGTCTGTAAGAATTGCATAAAAGTGAACAATTAAAGAAGTACAAGAATAACACTGAATTATACAAACCTAAACTTCTCAGTTATCCAACTTTAACCTTCGTTGGATAACTATGACCTGGATGACTGAGAATCTTCATGGACATAAACTTCTCAGGTACAACAAGAGAAAACAGGACAGTCTGATCAGACAGTGACAAGCTGGAGGCAGGAAGTGCAGCCAGTTTGAGTAACAGTGAAACGGTAAAAGATTGTAGTGTTAGTCATCAAATGACGGCTATTTACATCAAACTGAGATATTACAGAAAAACACGAGTGTGGGTTGTACACTAGACGAAGCGAAGCTGTGCTGAAACAGGACGCCTTCCAAGAGCAAGTCAGCCTCTCGCTTGTTTGATTGATGAGCATTCTGGGAAACATCATTTTGAACTCCCGGTGATCTCCAGAGGATTTATTATCATCCGATTATGTTCATCTTATAGTAGCAGCTTCTCTGGAACACTCTTGGCAGGCACCTGAGTAATGATGGTTTTGTTGCTCTGCACTCTCGGGCTACATTCACAACATGGGCTTTCGGGCTCGGTTCCAAATTTCTGCTCTTATCTGATTTTTTGGATCACTGTTCACGTCTCTGCTTGGATGTAATAAAATAATCTTGTATCAATGTGAGCTGACAGCAATGTCAGGAAGCCTTCAGAAGGTAAGAAAAGCCTCTACGCTTCCACTGCTGCCAAATTTACACCTCAGTTGGTGATAACCAAAATTATGAGTGCATGTCAAGTGAAAGAACAGAGTGAAATGAACATGAACTCTGCAGAGCAGGTGACATATTGTGGGCAAATCTGAAAATATGAAAACTGTGTTCCTCCATCATGATAGATGATTAGCTTAGACAGTTTTCAGCACTACGTTTAAAATGCAAGAGACTACGTTTGTGTGGCAGTGGCTGATGAAATACTATTGAGGCGGCAGCTGTGGCTCAGGAGGTCGAGAGGATCATCCACTGATCACAGTGTTGGTGGTTCGATCTCCAGCTCCTCCTGTCCACGTGTCACTGAATCCCAAATTGCATCAGATGGTCAGGCCTTGCATGGTAGCTCGCTGCATGTGAATGGATGAATGAGAGGCAAAAATTTAAAATTGTTTGCAGCCATTAAATAATAATTATAATCTTTATTTATAGAGCACTTTTCAAAAACCAGTTACAAAGTGCTTTCCCAAGTGTAAAAACAATAAAACACATAAAAACAATTACATGCTAAAAACAAGAAAACACTTATAAGACTAGAATACACATTTAAAATAAATAAATATATAAATAAAAATAAAATAAAATAAAATCGGGAAAAGCTCTCCTATAAAAGTATGTTTAAAGAAGGGACTTAAAAGAGTTCACTGACTCAGCCAACCTGATAAATATGATGCAGGAAGTGGTTTATGAATACTATGAGAGTGGATATTTCAACTCTTGAAAGTTATTACAGCGGTATTATTTTACCTTCTGCTACAACATTGGCAAAGTAAACAGTAGACTTACACTTTTTAAGTTACAAAGTTTGGATGTTAGTTAGAAAAGTGCCGGGAATGTTTGCATGCACGTGTTTGGCCATCACAGTATCTTGCTGGATGAAGTCACAATGTGGCAAAACAAACCACAGTAATAATAATGTCATGTGCAACAAGTTAATTACTGAGATCTGGTAGGACGGGGACATCGCTAACAAGTAGTCAGACAGGGCAAGAAATACAAGGACTCAGATGATCAGTTATTTGGAAGAGAAAATGATAATTAACAGTAAAATTATTCCCCAAGCTGTCTATTATAAACAGCCATCACACTTTACAGATCAGCTTCCTGGTTCATCTGGTGTTTACTTTTGGTTATGCCTCAAGATGACATCATTTAGACAATCTATCTCTAACTGTTGAGTTCTTTACAACCTGTATGGTCACAGCTGGTTTTCTTGCCCCATCTGACTGCGGTTGGGATGCATGGTTGGGTTAACAAAGCACACTGTTTTCTACCATCAGTCAGCATTGGTTTCTTTTAACCGTGACCATGATCCTTCCCCAAACAAATGCTTGTTGTGCTTAAACCCACTGGCGTAGCATGAAAATTGGCCCTGAGCATATCTCTTTCTCAGATCTCAGCAATTACTTCGGCATAATGTTATCCCCAATAGAAATGATGGCCAAAACCAGAATCATCCTTTTGGTTTAGGCAACTAAATTTCTGAGCACATTTTATAAGCAGATGAAACTGTTCAGTCATGGTCAAAGAACAGTTTCTTCCATTTGAAGCTTTTGCTTTTGAAGTATATTTCTTGCATATTGAGCATATACATCTCACATGTAGACGACATAGTCTGTCTTAAAATCTCTAAGCCTAATTAGGGAAAATAAAATCTCAATTGGGACACGTTCAGCTGTAGCGTGAATAGAGCTCTGCTTTCCTTAATTATCGTATCCCTAAATAATCATCTTGTGAAAAAAAAATTGGGGAAATTTTAAGCGACTGAGTGAGCTTCAGAGCAGAGCTTTGTGCGCTCTGACACCTCTCTCTCCTCCTCTCCCTCTGTGGAGCTGAGCTGTGGGATGATTTTACAGCGAGCGGTGTCGTTTCAGAGTCACAAAGATTCTGGGCGTCTCAATGCCACTCCGCCGCTGAGCTCGCACTGATGTTTCCATTACCCTCGTCGCCATGGAGACCAACATCTTCTCCCCCATATTCCAATGAATTTCTCCAGCGAATCTCACTGTTTTCCACATATGTACCTCCCAAACTAGTGGCAATGAGACTGTGCCTGTTTTCCTGTTGTCTGCTTCGACACGGATTTCCCCTGTTCCTGCAGAGTTGAGGCAAAGTGATGGGCTTTGAGAATAATTACTGACTTCTGTATTTCTCTCCCAGGCAGTTTCACTTCAGACGTGAAATCTCAGTTTCCCCTGCGGGCAGATAGCACATATTTTGCATTCATGCAACGCACATTGTCATGCATCTAGAGTGACAAATAGCACGCGACTCACCTTGGGGCATTGTTGACTTCTCACAGGAGGGCTGTTTGTTATTGAAAATGAGGTTCAGACTAGCTTGACACTTCCCAGTGCCCCCCTGGTGCTGTCTCGCTGATAGAATTTTATTAACGGCAAGTCCTGGGTGATATCATATCCCTTCACCCTATTGCCCCACAGCAAGTGAAACGCAATAATAGGAGAATTGATTATATGTGGACCACAGAGCAGCACTCAGAAAATGTGTTTACTGTAGTCTCCCTCCCGTGTAAATGCCAAGAATCCGCTCTCAGCAGACGCTCCTCTGCCCGATGAATGATTAATGAGTCAGAGTGCTTCCATAACTGGCCCCACAAACAAATTTCCACCCAGGTAGATCAGCAATGTCAATCCTTTGGCAGTGAAAAGGGAAATGCGGGAACTTGTGTTGACAGAATTAGGTCTGAAAGTAGAAGGTTGTGTGTCCCATATGGGAAAATACGTATCGTCTTGGCACAGGTAGGCACAGGTAGTACTGGTAAATTATTGAGATTAGGGGATTTATAAGCTACTCAAAGAATACAACATATACTGAAAGCCTTCGGTTTCCAAGAACAATAAATGATGCAGGCCTTACCCAGGCGAGCTTGACCTACTATTGCTGCTCGACTCTTTCCCCACTGGGTCGCTGACTCGCTGCGTCCTTAGGCCTGCCCACTCCAGTTCTGTTCTTGTGTTGCCAACCGTTTAGGGTAACAAATAGAGGAAGACAAAACCAAAGTACTTAAATGAGGGTTATTAACCATGATTCTCCACAGTCTCAGCAAGAACTTGCTCTTTGCGATCATCTGTAACAAACCACTTTCATGCGTTCATGGCCCAATCCTAATCTCCAGTCTAAAGCCTATATCCTGAACCCGCACAGACGTAGCTGACGTAACGTGGTAAGTGCTTGAGTTTGAGAGGCTACAAGGGCTTGAAATGGTATAATGGTACAACACTTTGTGACATACCCCATTACCTTGTCAACGCTAAAACATGCTACATACAAGTGTGGGTTTGGAGATTTTTAGTTTACATTTTTCACTTTTTTCATGGCCAAGGCACTGAGGGGAACAACTGCCTGACTTGAATGTATTCTAGACCTTACAGAGTGGACGAGAGGTTATTTGAAAATAACCTATTTACTTGATCTTATCAAAACAGCATCATACACTTGCGTCCACTGTTAACCCTTTGTTTAACATCACAAGGCTGTAAACTGTGGGTTATTCCCTCAAGCACAGTCTGCAGGGATGCAGACTTACGGAAAGTGTGTAAAAAGGGTTCAAGAAGTCTGGGAAAGAGCCCTCATGCTCTTGACGATTTGACAGTGGGACAGCCCTAAGCCCTCACGGACTTACTGGGAATGCACCTTAAAGTCTGTGAGGGCTCTCTCACAGACTTTTTGAGTCCTATCCTCCTCCTCAAGTGGGCTTAATTCGGGTACCAGGTGAGGCACAGCTCATGTACAGATCACGCTGGAGGTCACTAGCAGACCCTGAGAAGTAGAAGCTCCCTGAACTTCTCAGTCGAAGCTCTTTGATTCTGTCTCTCCCATAGCGAGTCTTGTATGTTTACAGTCACACCTTCTCTGATTGGAATGCTTGAATACATGAGACCTTTAGATTTCAATGTGACTAAATGCATTGGAGTCTGAACATCCAGCAGATTGGCTTTTCAGATTTAGGCAAGTTAAAGGTGACCTTCTAGGAAAATACTAGGGAAAAGCAGAGATATAAATATTGTGGACTCATCAGATTTGGGTGGTGGTTATGCATGGTGTTCACATCTTTAGACTGATGCTATGGTCTCCTCGGCCAAGCAATATTAAACATGCTGTGTAAGTCATCTTGAGTTGTTGATGTCTTCTTCATCATACCCGACACCTGGCTCATTTTAGTCTCCAGGGCACAGTGGAAATGTAGCCAATCTGATAAACCCTCCTGCTTCACACATAACCACAACCTACCCACCTTGGTCAGGGGCCAATAGAAGATTTGAACGTGTTGTTTAGCAGCAAAATATACCTGCTCAGGCTGCTGGTTTACTTCAGTATTTTGGGAGCTCTTTTATTTTTACTTCATTACATTTACGTTTACACCACTCCTTTTATCTGATTGCTGTAGTCATTAGTTACTTTGATTTGGCTTGAGATAAGCATAGATCCCTAATATTTATTTTTAACTGGGTTCCCTTCTGTTCTCCTTTTTCTACTATCACCCCCACCTTTTATATCCTGCCTTGTATCCATTCTCTTCACTTCTCTTCTCGTCCTTGTCTTTCCTTTTCTTCAACTTTTTCTAAGATAATTAAAATCTCCAGAACTGTACAACATTTTTCACCCTCTTGGCTCAAATACTGGAGATTTTATTTTCACTCATCTCCAATTTGGGATATTTTCAATATTTCATTGCACCATAATTAACACTTTGACTGCTTCACTGCTACTACTTTTATTTTCAACTTTGAAATGACACTGAAATATACGTTACCACTATAACATGTAAACACTGATACAGGACTTCTTTTAAGAAAAGGATTTGAGTACTTCTTCCACTTCTGGCTAACACTCACATGGAGTGTGTCTCTACTTATAAACAACTTTTACTGTCAGAGCACGCCAAGTGAAACCAGCACCAGTAAAACTTAATGGAGCTGAAACCTTTATGTGAAACAGCAGAGAGAAATGTGCCAAAATAAAAACAGTTTTTCTCTCTCAGTTTCTGACACCTTTGTCAGCTTTGAAATGTTCTGATGTGCCTTTGAGCAAGGCACCTGACTCTAGTTGCTGGTCGTTTTGGGCAGCTCCCAGAATACGTCTAAAGCTGGCTGAAAACAGCATCCCAGCCAACTTACCCTGAATAAACCAAAACAATTTTTTTATATCAAAGTCATCAGAGGCTAACGTTTCCAAGGTGACCATGTTTCTCAAAATGACCCCGCTCACCAACACAACAACACTCAAGTAATTTTCCACTGTTCGGTTCGGCTTTGACGTCACACAACTAGACAAAAAAAGCTGACTTAGTATTCATGCCCAACCACTGATCCTGAACACTACATAATGATTAAGACAAGCTGTTTGAATGCTGCCTCGAATAGACACAGTGACAAAAGTCAAATACTGTGACAATCAAGCCACTTTCTGCGTCATTCAAAACAGAACATTTTAAGCTTGTGAGTTCCCCACTTAACAAGTCAGTTAAAAACAATTTTGGACCATGAAAGACGATCAAAGCACAAATGTGTTTTTTGAAGCATACAGTCAGTGTAATGTTTCCCAGGAGATTGATTGGTTCATCTTTAAACTTTTCTTCATGTCTTATGAATGAATAATCTGTAGGCAGATGTCGGAAGCATTCTGGTTTCTGTTTGTTGCATGCGTGGAGAGCAAAAAATGCACAATTCATTTGCTGAAATGCAATCTCGGAACCCATCAGCTATTGTCTGAAGACAATTTAGCTTTTTATCAACTTGGAACTCTAGAAATTAGCTTTTTTATATGTATCTGCATTCAAATCGCCGTCAGACAAAAGCAGACGAGTTCTGAGATTGTTGATCGGACTGTAACCATTGACCGGTGCATGGAAGAGGAAGCCTGGATATATGTTATCTGGATATCCACTAACATTGGCCTTTGTCCCCAGAGACTAAATCGTCATCACACTGATGTTTTGCATCTTTATAGACTGCATTACTTCACTTCTGTTAAGCAAGTATCAGAGTTACGTGATAAATTAAAGTTAAGTTATCAAGTTGTACAACCAAATGAAAGTTTGTAGGCCCTTCATGCTACACACATATAACAGATACTTAAATTTATATTAGAACATGGTAACATATAATATATAGTTCTTTATATACATATATACATACACATATATACACACCTAGGAAATTATTCTGCATTTGAATTTGTGCCTGCAAGAATGGAAACAGCAGTGCCACAGTAGTGATGATAATATGGTTTTCATCTTCACGTAAATGAGAGAAACATGGTGAAATCTTTGATTTAAAAACATTGGTCTTGCATTTTGAGACACAGCCAGGTGATTTAAAGCTTTGTACACCAAAAACAGGCTTTACCAAATTCTGACAGTGTCAGTTTAGGATCTAATTCTCACAATGTGACTGCTGCTACAATCTGCCTCTACCAACAAGACAAGAGTTGAGACCTGAAAGTAAAAATATCCAACTCTCAGGTTTTGACCTGATAAAATCCTGGGCCATGTTCTTCATATGTGGATTACTGGGTTATCAAGATTACAGTGTGGACGATTTGCCATGACTTTTAGCTGGATCATGACCGAGATGTTTTAGGGTGAACCCCATACATGATCTCTTTAAGTACAATTGTGAGGTACTTTAGTATTTCAATTTTATGCTACTTTATACTTCTACTCCACTTACAATTCAGAGGCAAATTTTATGCTTTTTAGTCCACTACATTTATTAATAATTAAAATGATCTCCACCTTCACCGGCTACAACATTTTACGTGACTACACATGAATGCATAACTACTACAAAAAATATGTGTGTACATAAATAGATGTGTACATTAACTGTTGGTACTTTAAAGTAAGGTTTTATGCAAAGACTTTTGTACTTTTCCGCCTAACAACTACATCACATTGTATCACCATTGAACCTTTGAAGACTCTTTACCACAGTTTTGGTGGAGAAGTTCAGGGACTAACAGAGGAATATGGTTATGGCTCTTGACAATTGTGGATTATAGCTGTAAGTAGTGCCGAAAAGAACATGTGAGTTAAGAACTTGCTGCAGTTTCCTACCAATATTATGTCATATTCTACTTACTTACTCAAATAATGCCCCTACAGCTGAACGTTTGTTTCATGTGGGTTGTCAAGTCTTGCTTTGATCGCTGTTTTTCGCTGATATCAAACGTTAGAACTGAAACTTGCATCATTGCCTCCCCGCTGTGATTTCTTGTTTTCCATCGGCTACAAAAGAAATCACTACTGTCACTGAAAAAACTCATGACTTCAATTAACTGTTTTCTTCCCTCACTTTACTGAACTGCTGGTTTCTACCGCCTTGTATTAACAGTGTTTTCTAACTGTAAGAAAACAACGCTCACATTTGAAAAAGTGTTTGAAAAACAGTTAGAGGGAAAAACAGTAGCAATAACAGCAATAATATAATTTATAGCAGGGGACCTGCTGGCTAGGCGTTTTATTTTACTTAAATTAAGTACTCTTCCTCTCTTTTTATGCTGGTTGCCTTTTTTTAACACCTCAATCTGGTTCACCGGCATACTGGATGACCTGTGAATGGGGGAGTTAGATGGGGCAGGGTGGACTAGATTTATTTTTGTACTTCCATTTTGCTAAAAGTGGCTCATTCCTTTTGAAAAATGTTTTTTGAAAAAAGGTTCATTTAATTTTGGTATGTTGGTAACGCCTGTGCAAAATTAATGAAAGTATTGATTAATAAATGATTTGTAATAAATTTGCTAAAACATGCAAAATCACTGGTATGGTCATTTTTACAAACGTTTTTGGTGAATGTTTGCAACAAAGGTGAAATGCTGCACCGACTTCAATCCCCTCTATGCAGGGAGAGTCACATCAGCTCTGCATGCTGACAACCAAACATGCAGCGTGGGTGCATGAACATTTGGCATGAACATTTGACTTGCTGCCACACCTGTTCCCATGCATTTTTAATCGGGTCTGCCCCTCTTGTCCAACAGAAGGAAGAGGGTAACTGCTGGAGCCTGGAGTCTGAGAAACTAGCTGCCCCTCTCCACCTTGATGAATAAGTAAACACATCGAACCAGGCGGAGATGTAGTTGGTAAAACTCCCAGCTGGAAGCAAAAAGTTTTGCTTTCTTCTGGAAGAAATGCTGTTTACTGGCTGATGATTCCACAGCTCGCTCCCTCTGAACTCTATTAACATTTCCCTCTGAGTCTGGATCCATGCATCAACTTTAATTCTGGCCAGGAGATTGCATTTCAGTGCCCTATCAAACTTGCAGCAACCTTTATTAAAGTACAAAAATACCTTGCCTCCGCCTTGACATGTGGCTGTTAAAATTGTGGTTTTAAGGGTTTACTGAGATGTCTTATTTTTCTTATTATTGTTTTGAAAAAGCCTGAAAAATATGTTGTATTATTCAGCAACAGAGCAACATTGCATTATATGCAGTGTTATATATACTATATTATATATTACATATATAAGTTCATCCATCCATCCATCGTAAACCGCTTATCCTGCATACAGGGTCGGGGGGGGGGGGCTGGAGCCAATCCCAGCTGACATCGGGCGCAAGGCGGGGTACACCCTGGACAGGTCGCCAGTCCATCGCAGGCATATATAAGTTATACATAACAATCCTGGATATTTCCAAGAATTCAGTATGTTCTCTTGGTTGGGCAGGGCTGTTGGTAGAACAATGATGTCAGGTTTTATCACACACCAATCAGAATGTGACATCGGAGTCTGATGACTTAGTCAAACTTAATCACACGCATAATGGGAAAGGAGAATAAAATCTGAGCTGAAGAGGAAGGGGTCCTATTCCACAGAGTCCACCATGTTGCACCGCCATGTTTCTACAGTAGCCCAAAACAGACAAACCAAACACTGACTCCAGAGAGGGTCTTTCGCATTTTTTGCAAGCTTCACGGCCACCGTAGGTTCTCCTACACCCTTGGAAGAGTAGGGGAGGGGTATTCAGTTGGTTGCGATCTGCAACCTCACTGCTAGATAATACTAAATCCTTCACACTGGTCTTTTAAAGCCTATAAATTAGTTTCATATTGCTAATTCATTATTTGGACAAAGATATATAAATCTGAGTATGTTCTGTTCTTTCTCATTTATTAAGAAATGAATCAAATCATGGCATGGTGACTATGGTGTAAACAGACTCCACCAAATATAAAAACTCAAGGTTAAACATGGGCTATATCGCTGAGTGGTGTGAATATTTGTTCAGTTTCTTGAGTTCAGCAAAATTAAATATATTTTTAAAGCTCATTCAAATAAAATTACTGAATAACATTTAAACAACAGAATCGTTGTCATCAGTGAGTGACACTTCAATAGCTTTCCTGCTGCCTGGTTTCCTGCCATACCCACCCACTCCAACACACACACAAAGACACCCCACCTTAGCAGGGTCCACATGGGTTCATACACTGCCTGGATGTCAACAGGCAAATGAACAATATTGTTTACCAAATGGCTTTGCTGTTCAACACACAAGCTTATTAAAATGGCATCTCATTAGAGGGACTCAGTAGCCATTTTCTAAGAGATTAATTGCATTTTTTGAAAGCATTTTCTCTTCATTATTATTCTGCGTTGCATATGGATTTGCTGTGACCGTAACAATCCTACATATTCATATTACAGGAAGCTTAGAAACGGTTGGGAAATGCGCCAAAGGCGGAGCTGTGTTAGTGTGCAGACCGACACTGAATTTCAAACACAAGCTTTTCTGCTCTGGATGTAAAAACAGGCTCAGTGAGTTTCCTGCTAAATTAATGAAATGTCCAACAGTATATCTTCCACTGTGTGGCCTGATGTCCTTCTTTTGTCTTTGGACAGTTAAATTGCATGTGTTACATATGCTGACCTTGGAAACAACACTCACCACAAGGGCAATTTATTTCTGGAGCTTCTGATTGTATTACATGAGCTTCATATGTTACAATATGCATTCTCATTTAGTGTCTCACTAAAACCAGATTGTTTTTCAAAAAAAGTGCTAAAGTTTTGCATTATGTCTAAATAAAGTTAAATATAATACTCCTTATGAAATACAACCCTAATTTTGATTTTGGATTTATTTCAGACTGGCAGACCAACAATGCCATCCATAGAGGCAATTGGATTAGAGCCAGTTGTGGTGAAGCAGGGTAGGATGGAAAACATTCTAGACAGGGGGTGCGTACTCTGATAGAGGTTTAATTTACCTGCTTATATTTGCGGTCTGTATTTTGTTAAGAACAAGACTAAACTTACAAGACACACTAACTGAGACTGTACTTAGGCACAGTGTTGCTTAAGTGCTTTGAGCTAAATGCTCATTGGTATGCTACGTCTGATGGGCGTTAGTTTTACAGGTATTTGATCATAAACCAAAGTATTGGACAAATTAAAAATTCAACCTTATGGTGGCGCTAGAAGACAAATTGAGAGATCGACAAATTATTCAAATTCCTCCTGAGGGGGACATGAATTTCTGAACCACATTTCATGACAATACATCCAATCGTTGTTGAGATATCTAGTCTGTACCAAAGTGATTGCCCTCCCTGGAGATATTCAGCATGGCTAGTAATTACAAATGTCTAAAGTGCTCTTCAAAATGTCTCATTTCAAAACTAATTAAACACAAAAAGACCAACTGCTCCTTTAAATGATTCACAGTGTATAAAAATTCTGGACTGCTTATAAAATCCATCCCTAATCCTGAGTTTTGATAGTGCCTGCTTATATTTGCACTCTGTACTTAAGTTACCTACACAGATAAAAAATAAAATACAGAAAGTCATAATGTCTCATCAAAACATCTGACTGCAAAACAAGTTACCTAACCACCAAAAAAAAGACCCAGACACAAACTGACTTGATGAAAGAACATTTCAATAAAAATGTATTAAGTATAAATTACAAGTCAGTTGAACTCTGAAGCTCTTTTTTCACCCTTCACTGTCATACCCATATCTGCCCAGAGCAGACGCAGTCTCGGTGCTGAGTGCTTTGCTCAAAGGCAGCAGTTATTTAGTTTGGAGCATTTCTTCTTCGCTATCACTCTTCACCGTTTCCCAGCTGTTGTGCTTTAATCCTGTTCACTCTGCTGGCTGTCACTTCACCTCAGTTTCACAGAAGAAATTTAAATGTTAGCATTTTGTTTTCCTGTCACTGGCTTTAAAAACTGTTAAAGACCATTCAAAATCTTTTAACAGGATGGAGAAGAGTAGAAGCCTGGTAAAGATCCGAGGTTATAATTAGACATTTGGCTTTTACATGAATGTGTTTAGGATTCATGAACACATGTCTATTTTTAGCAGATATGTGTCTTGGTACAACACATTTCTAACGTTACGAACTGGTAAAAACACCCTTTTTGATAAATTTATCAAAATAGAGTGTAGAGATATAGAGTGCCACCATTTCAAAATGGTAAAATTACGCAGATAAAGAAGATCTATCTAAAGTGAAACACATATTGTGAATTAAAACACATGACTACACACAAGTAAAACAAAACATACAATCAAAATTAGATTAAATTCCAATCATTAAAGCTTAGATAAAATGTGAGCTTGTGTTTCAGATAATAACCAAAATTATGAGCAGATGCAATTTTATGGGGAAACTGTTTTGCAACCTCACTGACATATTTTGTATGATTAGAATTTCATTATAATAAAACCTAAAAGCATTATAAGCAGAAGTAACACTTTTAGACTAAAACCAATATATTCTGTCAGATATTGAAGCAAGGCCAAAATTACTTCTAAGTTGCACATTCCTGTTTAATTTCTATTGACTTTCAGTTTTATTGGTTTCATTTGTGGTGCGTAGGGCTTGACCCATACTGGCTGATACAAATATTGATATTTGACAAATATATATATATTAAATATACAACATAAATGATAACCTTTTTGATTTCTTAAAATCGGTTAGCCCAAAATATGTAGTGAACGGGACATTTTACAGATGAAAAATAAACTTGTTACAGCTCTTTGGTGGACAAACTAAAAAACAGTGACACATTTACCTTAAGAGCAGTTCCACCAATTTTACACATCGAAGTCTGTTCTCTTGAGGAGTGCTACTGCATATGTGAAAAAAAGCCCTTTTTGGCTCAGGAGGAAGCTGCGTGAAATCTGTAAACTGCCTCAATTGATGTCCCAAAATGAAAATGAAGGGGGAAAAAAATCTGAGTGAGTTTACAAGACCTCTGTATCCTGCTCCTCATCTCTGCTGCAGGCTTGCGGCTTGAGGCTACATCCACCACTACAAGCATAACACACCTGTCAACTAATCTGTCGGTGGTCAAGTTGCATTGTGGGTAATGTAGGCCCTTGAAACTGAAACCTAAACTCAAAACAGTTACAATGTAGTACTGCTGCATTAATACCAGAAACCTTTTCAGATTATCATTACGATTGTTTTGAAATACTCAGATCTCTGTAATCAGTGATCACGGTTGACTGCAAAGTGCAGCTGCACAGTATTCACAATTAAAGGAGGGTTTTGCCCTAAGCAGACATAATTACTGACTACTTCTGAAGCGTGGCACTTGTGTGCAGCAGCCCTGCAGTACATGTAAATTGCATCTGGAGTGTATTTACCTTTCAGGTCAAAGACGTACATGAAAGGCTTTTGCAGTCCCAGTGGTGGTGACTGTAATGAGGATGGGCTCTCCTCAGCAGTCAGTGCTTTGACCCACATTAGTTCTCTGCCCAAGGCCCGCTGGTAGGATGGAGAGAATAATAGCAGGATATAGTGTCTAAAACGCGCATTGTATATTAAATTATATTCACTGAGTTCCACAAGGCTGTGTGAAGTTCAAAAACTGGAGGGGATTTTTTTTTTTAAACCATTAAAACCTCTTGGCACAGATTCCCGGGCATATCTCAGCGCCACAATGATCTACTCTAAAACCGAATTGAAAGGATCTTACTGCAGAGATTTTATTATGTTCAGCTTGCAGTGGAATTTGAACTTTTAAGACATTTGAGACACTCATTCAGTCTGCTTTTATTTATACAGGGTGATATACACTGAGAGGAGAGCTTCAATTTAATGCAACATTATTTAAGTTGTTTTTTTTTTTTTCTGTGATTTGGCCCCCTAGGGTTTCAGAGTGTACTTCACCGCTGTTGCAAATAAGGACAGCTGTACACGTGCATTGGTATTGATTACTTTACTTATGATGAAAGCTAGCAAGTTACAACTTTGCTAACACAGCCAAAAAAGTGTGACAACACAAGACATAGCAGCTCGGCCAGCTCGGCCAGCTCGGCGTCTGTCTTGCAGCGTTTTACTGTATTTCATGAAGCTCTCGCCAACATCCGGCAGCCTCTTGCTCGGTTACTCTCTTTTTCTCTTATTAGCTTCCACCATCAACGTCCTCTTCTGTCTCTTTGCTCTGCCATTAGCTAACGTTTTGTTCATAGAGGCTACTGAGCCCGGTTATGTTGCCAGCCATATTAACGTCCACTGCTCACTTTTAAGGCATGACATAACGTTACCATGAATGATAAAATTATAATGATGACAGTTTCAGTTGAGCAGTGATTTTTCTAGCTACTTATTTATTCAGTTGTTCTGCTTTTGTCTGCCACACCTTTTCTCGCTGTTTTAAAATTGTGCTTGTGTTACTTTTTTTGCTTTCTTTTTCTTACATTTTATTTTATTCAACGTAAACCTACTCGCTGTTGCTCACTGTGTGTTAAGTATGGTGCACGCGTCTTCCTGAATTATGAAACCAATAACCACCAAATGCATCAAAACACACTGAAGATGCACTATGCCACATTGGGAGGTGGTTATAAACTCATGTGTCCATAGTCCAGTTAGTATTTTAGTATAAAGTCTCCAAACAGAGTTTATTACCATCTTCTCTTTCTTTCTCATTGTGTGGTTTTATATTGCAAGTAACAACAATTTCCCTGTTAAACTGAGAGCTATTTCACAAAACCAAGATAGAAGATTAAACCGGGATTTTCCATTTATCCTAGCTGAGTTGAGCTGCGACTCGGTTTCACAAAAGCAGTTGCACATACAGTAAGTTACCATGGTGATTAATTCTTTGCAGCTAGCCTGCTCCAGATCAGACTAACAGCCTGGTTTGGTTTATCCAGGTGCTTTATCTGTACAGTCAACAGTCACTCCGATCACAAAGCAATGTGTTATTTCGCCTATGAAGCCATTAGCTTGCATAAAAATACCACAGGTACCCTAAATATTGGCAATATGTAGACATTGGTAGCACACTTCACAGCAGAAGTAGCATGTTACACGTAAATTAGCTGCTTCAAATCATCTGCGTTCATTGAGTCAATGATATGAGCCAGCTGTCATATAGATACATCGCTGTGGAGTCTCAAGGCGCTTTGTCTCTGCAGAAATGAGTGTCCCATCCATCTTTTTTATTTCTTAATTTATTCAGAGAAGGTTTTTGCTGAGAAAGGAGACTATGTTTCAGCATTTTACACAGTTACACTTGGGAGTCTCCCAGTACAACCACCACTGTCTCCATACTGGTGTAGACTTTGCTGCTGCTACTGACGCAAATGAAGATTAAGTGCCTTGCTGAAGGGCATCTAGATGGAATTTGCTGAATGTAAAGCATTACACATTCATTTTCTACAATCAGTCTTTCACAGACGGTCTAGTTATTGACTCTGAAACCCTCCAGCCGCGAGCTTGTCTACTCTAAGTTTCATTCAGGCTGCAGGCCTTCAATTTCCCAAATTACTGCTCAAATCATTTGTGGCTGTTAATCTTCATTTCAGAATCTGTTTCCAATATGAACTGACAGGGATGTTTAAAAATACACAAATGTGCAGAATCACCCCAGCAAAAGACATTTTAACACACCTTAGGTTGCCCTTTTTGTTTTGAGCACATTTCAGCTGTGGTTTCTTAGTTTTTTCATGTTGCCCTCACATCGTGACACCTTTCTCTGATGTGAGGTTTATATCATAAATGGCTGAAAACGTCAGTATTGGATGATCCTGCAAAACCCCAGATTACATCTAACTCCGAAGCATTTAAAGCGGCACTCACCTGATTTTACATTTGAAGATCAGTTAACTTATCACAAGGAGTACTATACACCTTGTGAAAACCATTGTGGCCCTGGAAGAGTTTTTACTTACAAAATAACCCTGATGATGTGATCTAGATTGTCTCGTATTGGGTTTATTATATATTATAAATTAATAACCGAGAGACTTCAAGCACATCATTAAGAAGAGGGCTGAAGTGTGCCAGACTTCCAGTAGCTTGTTAAAGTTGTGTCACGGTCTCAACTTTTCCTGCATTTTCTTTAAAGTACTTTTATGCAATCGAGTGAAGCAGAAAACCATCAGGGGACATTTGCACGATACTGAATCTTTCTCTGAGTTCTCAATATTGTGCCACTGGGCAAGTTTTGAGTCTGTGAGATGTGGTGGACAACATGAGCATGTTTTTAGCCATGCTAGCAGAATCTCACTCGCTCGGTCACATATTCATCTTCTGACTTTCCATCCAGCGCCAAAACCTAGTAGGCCTACTTCCCATCAGCCTCAGCTTTGTGTTTAGTGCTATCATCAAACGGTAGCATGCTAACATGCTAAACTAAGATGACCATGGAAAAGCAAACATTCAGGATGTTATAATTTTCATCCCAAGCCCGTTGCCTCGCTAGTGTTAGCATTTAGCTCAAAGCAGATCTGCCTCTCGGAAGTCCCCACCCCCCACTGTGACCCTTAAAATATCCCAATATCTGTGGATGGCAAACCATGGTAGAGATGAAGTTAGGGAAAGCTAGGGATTAGGAAAATAACTGGTTATGGTAATAAACTATTGTTAAGGTATGGTATGGAGCGGACTGGGTTCATTCCGTTTTGTGTTGAAAGAAATGCTTTTTGCTCTTCAGATAGGTGAGAAGAAAATCACATTCATGTCACAAGGGAGGAGAAAAAAATCAAGACCCTTTCAGCTGCAGTATGGACAGGCAGCATGATTGTTGGCAGCCTTAATGTGCAATTTAGTAGTAGAGTAGTTGCCTCTAATTTAATAAAATGTGCTGTATTACTCCAGAACAGACAATTTAGCCTGTACCAATAAACATAATTTCTCCTCAAGCTATTGTTGAGGATGCTTAGCTGTAGATCTTGGAAATATTAATGGACTGAGACATTACTTGTTTGAGTCATCCAAGTCAGCTTCATTTTACTTACTTTAGTTTCCATATTGAAAATGTACCTGTAAGCCAAGAGTACCAGCCTTGTGCTAATATTAAGTACTGTTGTAATTCCCTTTTTCTGTGGAGTTTTTGTAAAAACAAAGGATTAGTGGACAGTTTAATTCTCCTCTCACTGTCTGCTCTGGAGAGACTCATAAAGATAAATGCTCCTATGGGACATGTAACTATTTTTAATACTGAAACTCATTGGTATTCTCCTCTACCTGTTATTATTTTACTGGCTTTAATCTAAAACGACTTCAGTCCTAGAAATGAGCTCACCGGGCACACAACGCTGATAATTTGCTGAGGGAAAAAATAAAAATAAAAAAACAACTTGGCAGAGAAGCATTATAAACAAAAGCAAATAGACCCAACAAATCATGCTTATTTATTCATAGACATACCTTCATTTCCATATAAATGTACACGACCTATGGGAGGCTTGTTTGTTGTTTAGATTCACTCAGAGAAAGCAAACAAAAATCTAATTTCTTAGCAGTATTTTCTCTTGCAGAGAAAGCATGTGGCCATTATTTCACCTTGTTAGCTATTCTTTCATCGTCTCAATATCTGATTTTGCAGGCTGCTATCTCAAATAATGGTGTGTGTGTGTATGTATGCGTGCGTGCATGTGTGTGTGTGTGTGTGTGTGTGTGGAGGTGTGGGGGTTTTTTTTGTGAAGATTTTAATAATATTGATTCACAGATGTCATTGTGTTTCCACTTATTCTTGCCGCTGCATCTCTCAGGTGCCACCGTGGAGCTTTTTCGTGACAGAGACACAAAATGGCTCACTTCTCTGGCAGATGGCAGATGATTTTTACCCCCCTAAAATGGAACTCAAGCAATGAATAACACAATGAATAATAAGTTGTTTATTGAATTATTGGGCCCAGCAGCAGGCGCCAAGGCCTATGCCGAAATTGTCCCTGTCAGCAGGGAGCTCACGGCTTCTCACATTGAAGGCTGCGTTTTTGTGTTACGCAACATCAGAATTAGGGAGGGTGTCATGGGATCAGTAGGTTTTTAGATGAGGTGCCAAATAGGACAGATAGTGAGCAGGGTAATTCTTTTTTAGTTAAAAGATTGTCTATGAGTAAATACCGCACCGACGGGGCATTTGTTTTCTATCAAGAGATGTCTGGTGTTTATTGAGTTTTGAAACATCATCTGGCTCGTATGACTACTGCGCACAAACTGAAAAGATGACTGGCGTTTCCCCTTGTGAGTGGTTAAATTAACAAAACCAAAATGATCCATTATTAGATCCATTTGGCTTAATCCAATGATAAACCTTGAAATCAGCCTTCAGTATCTCTGTGTCAGTGCCGTCGGCCACATCTGTCATGCTGAGTACCTCATCATAACCCAATTAAAGATGAATATCCATCAAGCTTTGTGATTGATACTTCAGGGCTTCAACTAATGATTGTTTTAATTAAAGCTGCGCTAATCAATATTTTTATATTAACAATAGATCAAATGCACCTTATGTGTAATGTGAAAGGAGTGACTCATAGTGACACACCCACATAGAAATATCATCCGACTCTGCAGTTCCTCTGAGCTCTGTGGAACATTTTAGTATCTTTTAGCTCGTTGTTTTTGGTTTCACGCCCCCCAACTTTATTATGTTGGTTTAGTCTTACTGCTCTTGTGAACCCTGGTTCCAGCAAAAAAGCCCTGATTGATCACGTAAACTCTGCCCATCACAAACAGACAGAGTTAGCGACGATCTGGTGAACATAGTGAAGCATTTATCAACTGAACAGCCAAATATTTCCATCCCTGGACTTCTATTGTGTAAGCCGAGGTTCTTGCCAATGGTTTTGCTCAAAGATATTTGTTCCAGTCATGTTAAAATAAAAAATAAAAGGTAAATTATGTTTTTTTAACAGTATGAAAAAGCGCGAGAAAGTGCTACATCTGCCTTTGGAAACGTGCCTTTGTGCAAGTTTGTCTTAAAGGTTTTGCCTTTTGAATAGCAGAACGCACAGCTATACTTTTAAATGTTTGTTTTGTTTATGGTTAATATCTTTTCAGTTGTTTAGTTAGTTATTTCTTCATGTTTTATTTGTTTTCAGTCCAGTCCACGATATAAATTTTGGAGCAATTTGTTTGAGTGTAGCCCAAACCATTGAGCAACTGATCATTAATAGGCCAACTTTATGGGCTAGAAAAGGCACTAGCATTTCCATTCAGTGTTGTTTTTCCCATCCATCCAAAGATGCACTTTATGGTTTCTTCTATGGATCAGCATTGACTAAATATTTAGTAAACAAGCTTAGTATTAGTGTTCAAATTCAAACCTGATTTTTTTTTTAGTTCAGAGAGGATTTAAATTTTGTTTCATATTTATTATATACCCAAGATCTTCCTCTTTGTGTTGATTCATTTTATGTGTAAGGTAGAAAAGAAGAGTTTAATGAAATCTTAAGTAAATAGGTAAAATAATAGAAACACCAAAGTATGGTTTACATTTTGTATGACCTTGTCTTTTGCAAGTGCCTTCATCATTTCAAATGGCCAGAAACACCACTCCAAATAAATATTAATCTTCTTGTCTGCTAGATGCATAAATAAGTAGTTGGTTGCTAACACATTAGTCATAACAACTTTATAATGTCTCTGAAGATGTATAGTCTTCCATAGTTAAGGGCAACTGGACTTGAAGATACAAGAAGATAAGAACTAAAGAAGCCTCTTGGATGAGAGGCGAAACGTCAAGAATCTTCAAACAAGTCCACTTGCCCTTGATTTTAATCTTTCTTGGATGGTTATATAGTCAGTGTTATGTTTCAGTTTCGTCTGCAACCTCCAGTGGTCAGAAAATTACATTATTGCTGCTTTATGAAACATTTGTCATTTTTTTGATCACTCTAAATCATTAAGCCTATAAAATGTCAAAAAATTCTGAAACTTCCCCACAGCACAAGATGACATCTTAAAATTGCTTATACCTTATAACCGCCTCAGGTCAAGTCCAGCTGGGGACATTTGTTGCACGCTATACCCTTTTTATTTCCCCCTGTTTCCTGTCTCTACTGTAAACTGTCTAATAAAAGCATACAAACAACACTTGCATGTTTTGTCTTTCGCAAAACCCTAGAAATATTCTGTTGCATCAATATAATAAAAGAGTAAATCTGCAAATTCTTACATTTGAGACGCTGAAACCAGTGAATATTTGACTGTTTTTGCTTGTACATTACTTAAATTATAAATGTTATCAAAATTGTTGTTGATTTATCAATTAGTTGTTTCAGCACTTTTTGTTTCAGTTAAATATTAGTTCTGCTCTGCTAAGTGAGGCAATCCTGATTATGTTTTTTAATTAAAGTAAGTAAATGTTTTATCTAATTCACAGAAGCCTTCGACTAAAACCTGATATCAATATAATAAACAAAATGTCCACAAGGTGTGAATAAAAAACTTATAACTAGCCATGTGTAAACACTCTCATACATCTTTATTTGCTTTTAATGACCAACTCTCTGTTTTAACTTTGATCTCCTGCAGTGATCAGAGTCGTGATCTTGAAACTAATGTGGAAGTCCGTGGACAGGATGAGGTGTTTCAGGAAACGATCCATGTTCCCCATCCTCTGCTTCCTTATCACCTTTTTGCTCTTTTTCAACCTTTACATGGATGATGGATATGTGCTGGTAAGATTTCTCACCTTTGAAGGGTCAATACTTTGTGACCAAAACAATTTGATGATGGTTTTTGGTCCTTCTGTCCACTTATTACTGTTTGCTTGTTCTCATAGAGTTCTTGTATTTGCAATTTTAGGAGGTTGAAAAAACACAACTGGGAGAGACACTGATGCACCCTGCAAACTCTGAAAGATACGTCCACACATTAAGAGATCTGTCTAATTTCTCTGGAACTATTAATGTAACATATCGCTACCTTGCTGGAATTCCTTTGCCGCGCAAAAGTAGGTATTTCTACCAAGCTGATACTCCTTCAACATTTTTGAAGTCTGAATATTTAATCACTAGCAACAAGAAATATTTTAAGGTTTTGTTCCATAACTGAGTGACTTCTGTTCACAGAGTATCTTACCATTGGGTTGTCGTCTGTCAAGAGGAAAAAGGGAAATTACCTTCTGGAGACGATCAAATCCATCTTTGATCAGTCCAGTTACGAGGAACTGAAAGAGATTGTGGTTGTGGTCCACCTGGCAGACTTTGACCTTATCTGGTGTGAGAACTTGGTGCAGGAAATCACCAGGAAGTTTGCGCACCACATCATAGCCGGACGCCTCCTGGTGATCCACACTCCTGAGGAGTACTATCCATCTCTGGATGGACTGAAAAGGAACTACAACGACCCGGAGGACCGGGTCCGTTTCCGCTCTAAGCAGAACGTGGACTATGCTTTCCTCCTCAACTTCTGCACAAACCTCTCTCACTTCTACATGATGTTAGAGGATGACGTTCGCTGCTCCAGGAACTTCCTGACGGCGCTGAAGAAGGTGATCACCTCCAGAGAAGGATCCTACTGGGTGATGCTGGAGTTCTCCAAGCTGGGCTACATCGGGAAGCTGTACCACTCCAAAGACCTGCCACGTCTTGCTCATTTCCTCCTCATGTTCTACCAGGAAATGCCCTGTGACTGGCTCCTCATCCACTTCAGGGGTCTGCTAGCCCAGAAGGACGTGATCCGGTTCAAGCCCTCGCTGTTCCAGCACATGGGCTACTACTCCTCTTACAAAGGAGCAGAGAACAAGCTGAAGGACGATGACTTTGAAGAAGACTCCATAGACATTCCTGACAATCCTCCTGCCAGCCTTTACACAAACATCAATGTCTTTGAAAACTATGATGCCACCAAGGCTTACAGTAGTATCGTTGATGAATATTTTTGGGGGAAGCCTCCGTGCACTGGAGATTTCTTTGTCATAATCTTTAATAAATCAACTAAAATCAGCAGAATTAAAATAGTGACGGGCACAGAGGACAGACAAAGTGACATTCTTCACCACGGAGCTCTGGAAGTAGGACAGAAGTCTGTGGAAACTAAACAGGGAAGGCAGTGCACATCCTACATCACATTAGGAGAGTTTAAAGGCGGTAGCATTGAGGTTAACAATGTGGACCACAAGATCGGCTTTGACATCGAGTGTGTGCGAATAGTTGTCACTGCCAGTCAGAAAGAATGGATCATCATAAGAACTATCAGTTTATGGACCACACAGCCTGTTAGTCAATTTAATAAGTAACAGAACAAATTTTTAAAGTATCATCTGTATGTACAGTATTAATTTTGGATGCAGTTGCTGTAAGTTCATTTGGGACTACTTCTGGTAAATATGTGTCTGGGATTCAAAGCAATCCATATTTTCTTGGGTTGTTCAGATATCTACTGTATGTTTCAATGTTATGTATTAAAATGGCCTCTACAGTATGGAGCCTTTATACTTATCTTCCTTTTCTTAAACTGAAAATCTGTGCATAAAATTGTTCATACTTGACTGCTATCATGTTTTTTTCACCATAGCTACCTAAAGGGGATTTCCACAGAATCTAAGCTTCAAATGGTTGCACTGTTTCAGACATTTTTATAGCCCGGTTACAGATATCTTTTCCCCACAATTAAAAAAAAATAGAATAATAAAGTGAAACGAAATGGTATATCAGTCTGATTATCAGGCTAACATTTTTACAAAGTCGCACACCTAGACTCAGTGGATGGAGCTCAGTGCAGTTCAGTGCTGCACTGAATAGGAGATTCCTACATCTAAAATTTAACACCATTTTAAAAAAATTATAGGAAAAAATAAAGGAGGAAAAGTTTTAATGGCTCATTAGTGTGTAATTCTGCCAGGACTTGTGAGTGACCGAGTTAGAGCTGTCAGAAAGTGTGAGAACATGCTAAAAAAAATCAAGACCTTTAATATTTCTTAATATGAGTCATGCATTTTTTTTTTTAATCAAGTAAAATTAATCTGCCATCTGTGTAAGGTGACTTGCCTTCTTCTACAAATCAACTGGCAATTACTTGGAAATACTTACTTGATTCCTTAAAGAGTAGAGGTCATTTAACCTGAATTGGAAATAGCGTCATCTTTATATTCCTAAAATGCAGCTTTGCGCGTCATCAAACAGCTGATTTTCTTTTATAATAATGACAAAGGTTCTGCATATTGTTCACTTCATTAACAGCCTCACATTATTTGTCATCCATTTTAATAACATATTGCAGAAAGCTCTCCTTTGTATGCACTAGGCCACATCTGCTGAGTTTTTTTAATAAACAGAATTAGTATGGGCTCTCATCTGAATGTATTATAATCAGATAATTCTGTTTGGTGCACTTTGCTGCCATCTGCTGGTTAATTCAAACATTGGCAACATTGACTTGCTTAAATAAAACCTCTCTGTTCTTTGAAAGTGTAACAAATACTCAGAAATTGTCAGCAAAAAATTACATTATTAAAATACCTGCTAACATTTGCTGACAGTGACTACAAGGCCATTGTGAAAATAAGGTGAATATTGTAACTCTCACACCTTAAGTCAATTTTGTTACATAACATAATCAATTACATTATTGACATAATATATTGCAGTTTATGTAATAATATGATTTTACCTATTAATTTATAACAGGGTTTATATTTAATTTCAACTAAAGCTTAGATGATTAGTAAATCGTACTTAACTTTGCTTAACTTAAATTAAATTAACACTGATATTCACATCACTTCTCTTCACTTGCAGTCTAAACTCTTTCTTCTCTCTAAACTCAGAAGAGCAAACATGTGATATTTACTTGAGAAGCCATCCTGCTCTGTGTGGGTCACACCCTTTGAGTCAAGCCAATTTTATTTACAAAGCCCATGATTTTGGCCTTTTCCTTAAAGGGTTTACAACAACATCCTCTATCTTAGAGCCTTGATTAGGGAAAGAAAAACTCCCCATAACAAAACCTTAAATGAAAAATACAGGGGGAAAATGAGAATATAGTCTTCTTCCAGGATGAACAGACATATGCAACAGATGTGCATGCAGAACTAACAATAGTAAAATGATAATACTATAAAAACAAAGTGCAAACACACAGTATATGAAGAATATGAATCTGGGAAGATTGTGTTCGTCTTCTCCTCTGGTCTCAGAGAGTTAAAGGTGTCATTTGTGCTAGAACTTTGTTCAGATGTTGCCAGTATAAAACAGATGGCCTGGGTGCAGATAAACAGCCAAATCCAAAATTAGTTTTGGGGTGAAAAATAGATTTTCTGCCAGAGAAGTTCACCCAACTTCTCTAACTGTGTTACAATGAGACTTCATTGAGTTAAAGAAGTTAATCTAGTGCTTTTCTTTTTTCTAGTCATCACATCAACATCCAGAACTTTATTTTCAGCGGCAATCTTCTGTCACAGTCCACACACATTTCTGTTTCTTTCTTTCTTACTTTCTGATGTCTTCCTCCTGAATCTTATTAGTATCCTCTTTATATCTGTCCCTAGGTGGCCTGTTCTGCTCCCCTGCCTTCCAGTCCAATCCAATTTTTCTCAGCCTATTTCTCTACCTATTATATTCTCTACCTCCCCTTGTTGTTTTTTTACCACCTGCTGCCTCCTCGACCTCCTGCAGCCATATGTAATCTGAATCAATCTTCCATCAATCTTCCCCCGGCAGTTTAAAAAAAAAGAATGAACTATAGGCTCTCTAGTCAGAGAATATCATGGCAGGAAGACCATAAGAACTATTACAAAACTATATTTAAAAAACACATTGATTTGTGTTCTTATTCTTATGTGTATGGCAGTTTTATCTCAGAGATTAAGCTTTAGCAACAGAGCAGAGACCTTGTTCACTAACAGGCAAAATGAAACTATCGTTTGGTGTCTTGATTCTATTAATAGAACAGTCACTGGTTAAGGACTGAGGTCCTGAACATTTTGATCATAAGCTCAGATAAACTTGAAGTCTGTATTGTACTGAAAGTTTTAATGTAAAGATACAATTTGATTATTATATAAGTCATATTCATCCAATCATATCTTCATTACAAACAGATCTATTTCTACAATCATGTTGTAGAAAGTTTAGTATTGGAAAAATATAAATTAAATGAAAAAAAGTTCTGATTCAATGAAAAAACACTGATTCATTGTTTACTTTGAATCTTGTTAATTCAGTATTTTGGATTCAACATTATCTCTCCTCATCTTGTCCCATTGGTCCCCTCTCTTAAATCACATGCAAAAAAAATCTTGGAGTCATATTTGATTTGGTGCTGAAATTTGACAAACAAATCATTTAGGTAGTAAAATAAAGATTCATGCAGCTCTGCATCATCTTCAAACTCAGATCAATTCACTGTTCTTCTGACCTGGAGTAAGTCATCCATACCTAAATATCCTCATACCTCAGTGACTGCAACTTGTAATATTTTTCCATCTCCAGAATGCAGCAGCAAGGGTTTTAACAAGGTCTAAACAGAGGGAGAACATTACTCCCATCCTTGCCTTCATATACTGGCTACCTGTTAGCTATAGGATTGATTTTAAAACCCTTAGCCCACAAAGTGTTAAATGGTTTCAACCACTCTTACATTACACTCTTACTGTCTCCATATCACACTGTGAGAGAACTGAGATCATCTGGCAAAAGACTGTCATGAGATCCAGGACTAAGTGCTACGGTGAAAGGTCAGGGCCTTCTTTATTGCTGCCCCCAAACAATGGAATTTTCTTCCTCCCACCACCTTCTGATTCTCCCTCACTATTGAGACTTTCAAGAGTCAAACTTTTACTCACTAACCCTTAACTGTGCCTAACTTAACCAGCTCAGTTTTCACCTAAAGTCAGAGTCAGTCAGAGTCAGAAATACTTTATTTATCCCCTGGGAGGAAATTCTTGTGTCACAGTTGCTCACATTGCACATCAAGACATAAAGCAATAGAAATTATAATAGAAGTAGGTAGGTAAAGAAATATATAAATATAAAAAGTATAATTATAAAGAAGAAATATAAAGGGGTATGGATATGTACAATATTTACATTATTGACAGAATTGTGATGGACAGTAGTAGTGAATAAATAGATAATAAATAGAAGCAGAATTGCAGAAAAGAATAATGCACACTGAATATTAAAACAGAAAATATTGCACAGAATGTGAAGTTTGGCACTACAATGTGCAGTTAAATAACTAAGTGTCCGTGTGTTAGACAATTCGTGGGAGGAGTTAAAGAGTTTGATGGCCACAGTCAGTAATGACTTCCTGTGGCGCTCCGTGGCACATTTTGAGGGGATGAGTTCTGCGCTGAAAGTGCTCCTGTGTTTGAGCTGCACATCATGGAGTAGTTGGGAGACATTGTCCAAGATGACATGTAGCTTAGACAGCATCCTCCTCTCAGAGAGTCCAACTCCACTCCCACAATGTCACTGGCCTTGCGGATCAGTTTATTGAGTCTGTTAGCGTTCGCTACCCTCAACTTGCTGCCCCAACATGCAACAGCAAACAGGATAGCACTGGCCACCACAGAATCATAAAACATCCTCAGCATTGTCCAGCAGATGTTGAAGGACCTCCTCCTCCGGAGACTGCTCTGGCCCTTCCTGTAGAGGCCTTCAGTATTCTTGGCCCAGTCCAGTTTATTGTCAATGTGGACTCCCAGGTATTTGTAGTCCTGTGTCCACACTTTAGGTCTCTGTTGTGATTATTGGATCTGTGTGACCATATTCCTTTACCATTATAATTATTACTATTATCAGCAGTGCTTGAAGTGGGCAGATACTATTATCTGAAATTATAATGAATACAACATTACATAACATTAGCCCTAATCAAACCTTAACCACAGCAGTAAACAGTCTTATTTGTGAAAGAGTTCAATTGTTGAATCTCAACTAACAAGCTGTTTAAATTACCAATTCTCTATAATCTATCTCTAGGCAGAACTGTAAATATATTAGTATTATACTACGGGGAGGGTGCGGTACCAGCCAAATGGAAATTATCAGGCTATGTTTTTCTCTTGTGTGTGTTACCTTTTTTCCCCCGTTTTCCTCTGTGAGTGCTGTAAAGCTATATTTAGAAAAACAGCTGAGTTGACTCTCTCTGTTAACCAAATGAATGCAGCCTACAACAATCAGACACCATAAACAAGAGTAAATGTCAGAATACCGAATATAGAGGAAATAAAATACAGTAATAACAATGAAAGAGTTTAAAAACAATATTAAATCATGACAGTAACTAAGTTGTGAATTAACGTATCCATGAAGTAAACGTTCAAGTAAAAGTGTGCGACACACTGCGACGTCATCGAACGGCGCCCTTGTTGTGTCAACACAAACGGAACCCAACGGTGAAGCTAGTGATGAAGTTTGGACGCCAACTCCTGACTCTGATGTTGAGTGTTTGGTATGAAAATAAGCTTCTTGGTCCCATATCACGATAGAGGGTCATGTTTATCTGTCTTATCGTTAGAGACGGTTTGGCATGTTGAATGTTTAGTTAAGTGCAAAGTAATGCTGCTCCGCATTAGCGAGCTGCCGTTGAGAAGTGCCGTTAGCACGTAAGTTAGTGTTTGGGTTGAGGTTCATTGGTGGATTAACTGTAACTAAAATGATGGTGTTGAAAACGAGCCGCTGAAGTGTTTCAAAACACCATTATTGCTGTCATTCACCACAGTGAGGGTAAAATGTAAAATGTAAACGACCGCGCGGTTAGCTTATTACATAATGCTAATTTAGCTAATACAGTTGAGACGCAGTTCCTGCGAGTACGTTATGCATTTGGTTGCTTATCTGAGTTTCCATCGATGATTCGCCACTTAATCATGGGTGTTTTTTCATTCTACTGCGATTTGAAACTTCGTCGCTGTAGAAACTGTGTATAGGCTCAGTTGGAAGCTGCTATAGGAAGTATTATTGTGTTCAGATGATGTGACATGGTGTGTTTCTAACAGCTGGTCTTTCACTTGAGATTAACTGAATCAAACTGTATGTCCATATATATGTGTGTACTTTTGGTTTTGGCATGGCCCCTGAGCACCCAGTGGTTTTTCCAGTTTAATGTGGCCTGCAGAAAGACCTGATCTGAACTCCACCTGCCGCCTTTGGGATATCCAAGAACTTACTGCAAGCCAGGCCACCAGTGATCAACATCAGTGACCAACTTCACTAATGTTTTTGTGACTGAATGGGAGCAAATCCCTGCAGCCACCCAGGTTTAAAAATCTCAAGAAAAGGCCTTACAGGCTATTATAGTTGCATGTTAATACCCACGGCCATGGGACATGTTTAACAATCAGTGGTCATGTGGTGTATTTTAAAGTTACTAAGCAACATAATTGGTCTGTGTAATGTAATGTAAATTCAATTTATTCATTTCCATCTTGAAATGGTACATTATTGGTTTTGGTTTATAACATTTGTTTACCAGTTTACCACCTTCTGTCAGGGTTTTAAAAGTCAATTAAAGCAAATGTGATACATATGAAATTTGGTCCACACTTGAATGAGAGTGACACAGCAACTGTGTTTAGACTAAACCACAGCTTCTGACGAGAGAGCAGTCAGGTTTAAGATACTATGATCTAGATTGTTCCTAGCCTTTCAATCAGCCCACATTTCAGATATTTCAGTGATTCAAATATAATCATGATTGAGTAAAGGCTAGATTGTCACAGAGAAAGAAACAAACTATTACATATAATCCAAAAAAATGACTTTTAACTGTTTATTTCACACCACGCTTTGCAGAACTGCATGAGGTGCAACCTTCTGCCAGTCCTTGTTTGTAATTCTGCTGCTGCCAGGATGGGCCAGCAGCTCTCAGGTCAGGCGGTGATGACCCGTCTGCCTGAGAAGCTGGTGAAACACGCTGGACTGGTACGTGACAGCGGCTATCTAACCTATGAGGAGTTTCTGGCAAGAGTGGCTGAACTTAACGAAGTGTAAGTGACACTCTGTTCATACATAATATAGCTCTTACGGATGGGCGATATGGCCCTACAGTAATAGAGATATTAGGGTATTTCTGTGATAATGATATTCTTGATTCTTCAAGAAAGAATTTAGTGCCAATTCATAACAGAAGTTTTCTCGTTATCTCATTGTACTTTTCACAGAGCAGGTCTAGACCATACTCTTTGTAATAATTCTAACAGACACCCAACAATTACCCCCATTAGCAAGCTCTTGGCGACACAAGCAAGGAAAACTCATTTTTTAGGAGGTAGAAACCTTGAGCAGAACCATAACTCATGGTGGGCAGCCATCTGCCGAGAGAGAGAAAAGCAGTGTGTGTTTGTAGGTGTAGCTGTGTTCATATTCTGTAACCGCAGTAAAAAAACGGATGCAGAAGGGTTTAGTGAGTTTAACTTACCCTCTCTTCTGCTGGATCTCTCTCAGAACGGCCAAGCTAGCTACTGGACAGCAGAAGCACCTGCTGTTTGAGGTGCAGCCAGGATCTGATGCCACAGCCTTGTGGAAGGTGGCTGTCAGGATCCTCTGTACCAAGGTGAGACCAAAGAACCTTTTGCACACACATCACATGCCAACAAGAGCATCTGCTCACACCTTTAATTTTGTGTTAAAGTGATTATATCACGGAGAGAGTGTGGCCGGGGATATTATTGGGTATATATGTGATAATTAAACCTCATTCAGATGACAGCTCATATCTAGAAGCAGGTCACCTGCTGCCATCAGGTATGAAATGTTAGCTGCATCCCCATAAGGACACCTACAGCAGTTTATTTATGGTCTCCATCTCTGATGAACTCATTTGTGAGTGTTAACATATTTTAATATAGGTGTACACTTAATTAAATGTTGTGTGTGTGTAGCACGAAGGAACTAAAAATTTCATTTTGTTATGCATCCTTGTGCTGTATAATGACAAATAAACTACCTTGTACCTTAACTATTTTACTGGTGCCTGTTCTTAATTTATCTGTCCCTCTTATATCTGTGTAACTATTCTGTCTTTCTCTTCACCACTTATTCATTCACAACAGCAGCCCCATCATTAACAGGGACCAACGTTTTATCAGCATGTAGAGACAGGCTCTGACCTGTCTGATAGGATGGGCTATCTCTTGTCTATTTTCTATTATCTGAAAGGTTCCAGCTCATGCCAAAAAGTATCTTAAGGTATCTTGTATCAAAAGATAAGCATACCTACCTAATAAGTTCTCTCTGTGCGTGGGAGTTGTGAGTCAGTATTTGTCTTCATAAAGGACAAGGGTGATATGAAATTATTGCAGGCAGTAATACTAATAGTTGAGTCATTCTGCAATTTAATTTGAATGGGAACACACTACTGCGTTTGTGCATCACTTGATAATTCACATGCCAGGTATAACCAAACTGAAACTGCATGAAGCAGAACTAAAGCTGGTAGATGAACTGAACCAAGAGCTTTGATCTGCTCCTAATTAATACTACACATTTTTCTAAACATGAATCACTTTCCCAGGATGATGAAATGCTATTTCAGATGCTTTGTGAGACAGTGGTCCCACAAGAATCTTTAGACATAGAAATTAAATTTAAAGATTCAGCAGCTTGAATTAAAAAAACAAGCCCACATTGGTTAAACCAAAATATTTCAGGATAGTGTAGGATTGTGACTGCATGCATGTACATACATACAGTATACTATACCAGTGTGTTGTATGATTCATGTGATCGCCTTTGCCTCCTCGCAGATCAACAAGGAGAATGGTATGGTGGAAGCATCACGCATCATGAACCTGTATCAGTTCATCCAGCTGTACCATGACGTCACCAGCCAGGCGGCTGAGGTTCTGTCTGCAGAGGGCGCCACCGAGGGCCCGTCTGCCCAGCTCCCCTCCACAGACTCCTGTCAGGCCAGCATGTGGATGGGCAGGTAGGTGCACATGAAGCGCCCCCTCAAACAGTCAAAGACCATGTGACTAATACAGTATTTACCTCAGAGCTTCCTTTGGAAAGTTTCACTTACATCCAATGTTCTGAGCAAAAGACCCTTTGTGTGCATCTTTGAGGCCTTATGTGTTGAATGCATTTTGTATTACATTACTTTTTTTACTCTCCTGGTGTTCACAGTACTACTGTAGGTGTCCTAAAAGTAAAAATGTCTTGACCGGTCTGTTTAGCCATGACATAATAATTCCAGATTGAGCTGGACTAATGATAAATGACCATGTGTAATGTAAGGTAATGGGTCACAGTGAAAAACTGTGATAATAAAAACTAAACGATAATTATCAAAGCTTTGTTGCCTTTTCTTCTCGATTATTTTAGCTTTTTTGTTTTGTTTCACAGAAGAAGCTGTTATAAACCGACTGTACACTACCTGCTTAGCACCAAACGAGAGACGTTAGACGGACGAAGTTAGCATCTAGCTTAGGGTTGGGTCAATAGACGACAGACATCACAGTGTTGAGCTGTCATCGTGATTATAACCCCTGCCACCTGCTTTTCACCTGCCTCGGACTTCTCTTCAACCCACACTCTTACTGTGTTTGCAGTAAAAGACCAGAGCAGGGATGTGATTTTTGCGGATTAATCCACACCTGCGTAGTGTGTATCACAGTCGCTCATCACTGGTAACTTGTTGGCCAGTAATACTGCAATATTACTTTTCCCAGTAATGAGTAATGTAACGCATTACTATTTCCAAAACAGTAATAATATTACAGTTACTAATCAAAGTAACGCTGCTACTGAACGCACCATCCCTGACGTGAATGCGTGACCACGCTGCAGCTCAGGGACACCGGACCATATGTTGTTCAAGTCAGCTGTTAGCCAAAATGCTAAAAGAAGACAGGAGAACAGGGAGAGAGAGGTATTTTCGACAGCTGTAAGTAACGTTATTGCCATTACTGTGTTGCAGTCTAAGATGCAAAGAACATTGGGTAAATATAAATTGGGTATGTTTTGATTATTGCTTGTTATAGGCTATGTCTAATGTTTACTTTGACTTTGTTGACACTTTTCTGTATGAATAGTTGCTTTTTAAGTCGTCCTTATGTTAAAATTTTTGGCAAGTTATAAATTAATTTATTGGGAATTGTTGTTGTTGTTGACAGGATTTATATAGCCTAAGGCAGTTTCAAACGTCTTTGATCCGCGGGGTTTTTTCTGCGCTCCTCATCAACAGACAGGCAAACAAGCGCTCTGCGAGGTAACCATGGCAACGGCTTCTGTGTAACTGGCGCGATCCCGTGAAACTGTTGCGGTCGTTCTCGTCTCACGTACACGCCCGCCCGCTGCCAGAGTCAAAATGCCAAACTTTCTCCTACAGTTTATCAGTAGACAGAGACTGATCTGCTGTTTGATCAGAGTTTCCAGTTAGGCCACCAGGTCTTACACAGGCAACGACCTTTGCTGCTGTCTCTTATTCATTAAAAATAATCTATTACCTTCTACTGAACTAATTTGAAAGTTAGTAGTTATATTATTTAGTTATAAACTCAATTGTTTCATGTTGCACATTTAGCTGTTGAAGTTTGGTAAAAAATTAATACAAAATAACACTTGTCTTTGATTCCCACTGCAACACATCCACCAAATAAGTTATTGTCATGAGTCCTGCTTTACCATCCATGTTATAATAGAGCCGCCTGCAGTTTTATCGGGGTGTGGGGGGGTCTCAGTATATTTTCCTGCTTTTTTGCCCAATCAGATGCCTGCCAGAGGTAAGAGACCAGAGGTGTGCCAGCTTTTTCCAGATTTTTCCACCCACGATCCCTTTTCACGGCAGCAGGTGTGCCGTTTACCAGCTTGTTAATGACATAGCCAATAAAACAACCAAAACCAACATCTGCACTCTGTGTGTTCACTGTTGATTTACCTGGTCCGTGCTTGTAAAATTTCCACCGTGTCCAAGACTTGTAACGTAATACAAAGTTATTTACCTAGTGAAGTCTTTGCGTGAAACACTGCCTTTATAAGGTGACGACTGGCCTGATATTGTGAGCGATTAGTTGTTCAGTGTCTTGCCTAAGGACACGTTGACATGTGGACAGAAGGAGCAGGGGATCGAACCGCCAACCCTGTGATTAATGGCCACCGCATTTCCATCAGGAGTTGTTGTCCTACTCACCACAGGTGTCTGTATTAGAAAAGGGGTTCTTAAATGTCCCACAGGCTGCTGAAACGATGGATTTTATAACTCATTTGCAGTTTATCCCCTGGATGAATTCTTATCCACAGGAGGAACTGGGGGAGGCTGAGGGAATCATTTTCATGCATTTTTTTTACAACACTGAAGGATATTTTTCTCAGGCAAATCCTTTTATTGCAATCCATCAAGATTCATCCAGCTCCAGTCATTGCATTCCAGAATAAGATGATTAGTTATCTCTGTTCTGTTTGTGTGCCCGTGCAGAGTGAAGCAGCTGACTGATGAGGAGGAGTGTTGTATCTGCATGGACGGAAAGGCCGACCTTATTCTGCCCTGCGCACACAGCTTTTGTCAGAAGTGCATTGATAAATGGTAAGATAATGGATCAAGCTTGATTTCAGTCATTCTTCTTTTGCTTTGTAAATCATTTGACGTTATCACAGATATCATGTCAGCCATGATTTGTACAAACACTAACCATTATTACACGCTGTCTTCTGTTTCCGCAGGAGTGGGCAGAGCCGAAACTGTCCGATATGTCGTCTACAAGTAACTGCTGCCAATGAATCATGGGTAATGTCTGATTTTCCCACAGAGGACGACATAGCTGGCTACATCCTTAACTTGGCTGATGAGGCGGGCCACCCACACAGGCCTTAACACACAGCACACTGAGCAAACTACTGTACATGACAAGGGAAAACGACCCATACCAAGTAGACTTTACATGTTGCATCACTAAATGTCACCTTCACTGAGGAGGAGATTTTCTTTCCTTAAATATCTAACAATGCAGAAGAAACCAGCAGGGTTTCCTACTCCTTATGTTCTTAGTGACTGCTTCAGAAAATCAAACCTTGTCTCTTTTAAGTCCTATAAAAGTATCGTAGATGTGTTGCTTTATGGGAACTGTGTGTGATACATTGTCTGAAGTGAAAATTCAGTATTTGTAATATGTTTATAATAAATTATAATTTATTCATTTAACACACAGAATAACCAAAAGCACAAGTCTTACAGTAAATGTTGGGTTAATTTAACCAACGTGGAAGAAAAAGACCTGCCTTTCATGTTAATATCAATGGGACAGAGGCTGAGACAAAGTAGGCGAACTTGTATTCAGAGAGGGTTGATAAATGTGACTCAAATATTCATTGTCGTAAAATTTGAATGAATAGTTTGACGTTTTGGGAAAATACACTTATTTGCTTCTTGGGGAGAGTTGGATGAGGAGATCGATACCACTCTCAAGTCTGTCTGTGATCTACAAACCTACAGCCAACAAATTCAAGACACCCAGTTTTTGGTCAAACTGTAAAACCAAATTTATTTTGCACCCGTATAGTGGTTCTGTGATCTGTACAATATAACCCTGCATGTTTATATCCCACATGACATGCCTTATGAGCCCTGTTATGTGAACCTGTATAAACTGATGTTCTGGTCCAGTTCAGAACCTGACAGTGACTGACAGTCTTTTGGGTGTACAGGACTAAATAGTTTTATATGATTTTAATGACTTGGCTTGCTGTGGTGTCTCATTCACTATTGGAAATCACCACTATTTGTCATCCTCTATATATTTTTTTTAATTTACAGTCATTTTGTCAAGGTTATTTTAAAATGATTGCTGTAAAAGTACTGTAGTTTACATTTCCAAAACGACCAGTCTTGTCTTTGCTTTGCTCTGCTTTGTCATGCCTGGGATGAAAGATAACTGATTTATTGAGGTAGACAGCTGGAAATGAACAAAGAATTTAAGTAGAATTTAAAACTACAAAATAGTTTTATTTCCAGATCACATAAATCACAGGCAGCACTTTTATTTTAAGAGCATGTAGGACTAAATTCATGCTGTAGTATTTCATAAAATGTGAAAATGTAATGACCCTAATTTTCATTAGTGATACATTTCTATTTTACTGAAATCTAATGCATTTAAAGTTGTAATGATATGGAATGCTAATTTAGCATTTTGTTGTGTGACATTTTCCAAGTTAATCCGTTTTGTATCACATTTCGATCATTTCACAGATTTTTGCAAATATGAGAAAATAACTTCAGGACTTACATGATATAAACCTTTTCATTACCTGGATATTTCATTTTTGTTCATTTAATAGACTATAAACATGTGAATTTTAATTTGACCAAAAGTATATTTTGGTTGTCGATGGTGACAAATCGCACTTTTAATCCTTACTGTAGTTTTCTCTGTGTTTGTGCATTACAACAACAGATGATTTCCATCTCTGTGGTGGAAAATATAATCTGACGCTGTAATTCTTTTACAGCAGTTGAGGCCAGGCAGCAGTAAGAGACTTTCTTCGCTAAATTTAACAGGAGCTTATTCAGAGACAGTCTGATCTAGGGGTCGCATTACTGCATGGTCCATTCAAAATGTATAAAACAAAACATTTAATATATTAGAACAAGTTAACTTTGGTTCCAAGGCCATGCTTCATAATAGATTACTATAAAACTTCTGATATCTACATACACATTGTATGTAAATTTGCTGAATTGAAGGAGTTGTAGGCCTGTTGAAATGAATTGATCCTTACTGTATTATCCTTAATAAAGAGATACTCACTTTTTGCACTTTATGACTTTGCGTTATGTTGGATGTTCAAAAGGTTGAAATTACTTAAATATCTTATCTATTGAAACATTTAAAAACAAGTTGTATTACTGCCATTTATCCATCTAATTTAAACATGCTAAGACAATATTAAGCAATAAAAACTTAAATGCTATCATACATCAATGATGTAACATTAAAGCTATGTACAATACATTTTTTAAAATTTTTATGTCCTAATTTCATTCATTATTTTTAATGATTTCTCATCCTGCATGTTAGGGAGCTACTTGGGGGGCATCAGTAGATTACTGTTTAGATGATAAACCTATGTTTTTTTTCAATCCATTCATGCTGACTTGGTCATTTTGATATGTAAAAATGATGATTAAACAATTATAGTTAAGTGGTCACATATAGCACACAGACTGCATTAAACATGGACATACTGTCCCTAAGGTAATTTGGAGTCACTTGGTCACATATGTAAGCTACAGAAAAGAATGCCATTATAACAATATTAATATAAAATAGAAGAAACACTAGAATCCATTATGAAGAGGTATGTCTTATTTGTCCAGTTTAGTAGTAATTTTTCGTATTAATTTGGTCAATTGAGTATAATTTTCTATAATAATTTTCACTAAATATTCAATACAAGTCAGCATGAAGGGTTATTTGGGGGCAGGGATCTGTGTTTTTTTTGTGTGTGTGTGTCAATTAAAGAGTAATTTATTGATGGTCCCTAAATCAACCCCAACGGTTAAGCTCTGGGGAAACTAGGTGAGCTAACCGTTCTCCAACTGCCAACGCAGGTGGAAGAGATGATAAGACGCCGCCGCCGGAGTAACACCAAAATCTGTGACCTATCAGATTCTGTGACTACACCCAAACGACGATGTTTTCCTAACCATAACCAAGTACTTTTGGTGCCTAAACCCTCTGCCTAAACCCAACCAAGTACTTTTGGTGCCTAAACCCAACCAAACTGCAGCTGTTTCACATCGTCAACAAAGCCTCTGGCGCGTAACTTGCCATTTGGGTCACAGAATTTGATAGGTCACACATTTTGGTGTCACACCGGATCCGGAGTGAATGTCTGTCGAATATCCACCTAACCTCAACCTAAGAGTAATTTACTGTCTAGGCTCATTACATTACTCCAACCCAACATGGTCGATGGACCTCTTGATGGGGCAATGAGAAGTTCATATTCCCACCGGTAAGTTCGTATTTGTTCGTGGCCGTGTTAAGGGCTAAGCTAACGGCCATCACGGGGATCAGGGCTAAGCTAACTAAGTTACTAACAAACCGCTGTGGGGGATTGACATTATCTTTGCGGGATTGGGAAATCCACGCTCATTAATTTAGCTAATTGATTAGTATTTAGCTAATGTTAGCAAATGTTGACGTTTTTGCCCGCTGAAGTGTAAAAAAATGTAAGTACTGGTTGACGACGTTTGATAGACTATCAACGTTAAGTTTCCTCATTTTGCTCGTGGTTTATTAAAATAAACTATAAACCGACCAGACCAGATAACATTGGAGGCACGTGGACAGAAGACCATCCTCCAAATGTCTGTCTTAAATTTAAAAAAAAAAAAATAAATTCAATATCTTTTAACACTAAAATTAGCTAACGTTGGCCAACTTCCAGTCAACAAATGTGTCAATACTTTACATGGACATTAGGGAGAAATGTTTTGTTGTAGTTAAGTTACAGTTGAACAACCTCCCCCTCAATGTGAAAATTTCCCTCAACATGTCAGTTAGCATTGCAAGTTAGCTTTTTAGTTTTAATTGAAAAGCAGTTAAGATGCATTTAAATATTAAAAATATGTAATCGTTCATTGCTTTATGACTTTGAAAGTAAGCACTTGTAAGTCAGTGTTTGATCATAAAAATTTTATGAAATTTGTGTATGGAATTGAAACTTTTCCTCTTGGATGTTGTTAGCAGACAAGGGATTACTGTTAAAGGATGTGTTACTGTTGGTTCAACTCAGACAAAATCTATATGATGGGTAACGTCATGGACATACTGTAGGCAGCACAAATTGAGTTGAAAAAAGATGCAACAACATTATGGCCTTTATTTACATAAAACTGAGAAATAACAAATTAAATCAGTTGTTCTTTTCACAGTTGTGATACTGATTGCACCACAAATCTAGTTTTAATGCTTGCTAACACTTGCACCTGTCGTAAATATTTGCCTGGCGTCTCATTCACTTCTGTTGCAATGGTACAGTGCAAAAAGGCAAATCTGTAACCTTTTTAGTAATTTTATTTATTTTACTCTTCACCTATCTATAGTCCAGATAAAGGCCTTTGTGACATGCATATATGTAAGTGACAGGAGGAAAAAATAATCACCAGACATTCCAACCTTGCAATTATAAAAAAAACCTCAGAGAAAATCATTTTATATTCTGCTTCTGCACGTGTAAGTCAGGCTTTGTGGCGCCTTTTCATACATCTAAATACACAAGCACAAGTCACACCCTTCAAAATAAAATAAATCTCAATAAAACTAAGCACACAGTGATTGACAAAGTTCATGACATTAAAAATGGTCTAAAAATTAAGTTTTTATCATGCTATATGAAGTACACCACCCCATATTTCTGCACCAATGTCAACAATGTAAGAACCCCTTTATTTCAAATCTTGGTCAGGATGTTTTGTAAGAATGTTTTTTTTTTTTTAAAAAAACGCATGTGCTGCCTACCCTATGCCTGTTCATCCCTGAGGACATATTCAGGCACAATTTGTGCCATGGTCAATTACTCATTTGAGCTAGCTCCAGCACCTGTCTTCACTGCATCCACTGAGCTCAGAAAACTGAGCTCATTGCACAGTGTCTCATGGCGGTAGGCCATGCGGATTTGGGCCACATTTGTTCGCCGAATGTCGTTGCCCTCCGGTCCATGCTGTAGGTAGTTGGGACCAATGAAGTGTTTCTTCTCCTGTGAGTGAAAAGGTGAAAGGAAAAGATGTATTGGAAAGATATGAAAACCTTTTCAGTATGTGGCAGGCTCTTTTTTTTCCCCCAAAGCAGGTAGTGGTTCTGTGGCCTCAACATTTTGAACTGTTCCATAAACTGTTAAATTTATTATAGTGATATAGCAAGGGATAGAGAAGAATTTATGTACGTTTGCATAACCGAGGCTTGGACTGTACAAAAGAGGAAGTGCTTCTCATTATAATGCAGGTGGGGCTAATACTGTAAATGTACACAGTGTAGTTTGACCAGTAATTAGCTCATTCAGGGAAAGGTTTTATACAGCTCGTCTACCAGAGAGAACTTAGATGTTTGTTTTTCAACTGTAAAATGTCTTTTTCAGTACATATATACATTGTCAAAATTCTTAAGAATATATATTAGTGTATGTTATATGCTCATGCAAAAAAAGGTTAAGTTCTCAAATATTAAAGGTTTTGGCTGGGGGCCACAAAAAAGTTGGACTTTACCTCATGTGAGAGTCCGCTCTGCAGTACACTGTTTCTGGCTATCTCACACAGATCACAGGTGCTCAACTTCCACAGCTGGGCTGCGATGGCGTACTCCTCCATCAAGGGCTCCTGAAAAGGTTAAAAGGAACATTTGTGACAAATTTTGATTTTAGGATCTGGGTTAAAATGTGTTTCCCATTAAAGGGGATATGTAGATGGATATTTTGTATGAGAGTCATTTGTTTATGTATGCCCTTGTATTAAAGCTGAAATGAGTATTCGATCAACATACAAGCAATAGTCAAATATTTTGATAATTGATTATTTATCAAGCACAAATAGGGAAAAAAATGCTACAATTTCTCATGTTCCAGCTGCTCAAAATATATGATTTTATGCTTCTCTTTGTCATATATCACGGTGAACTGAATATCTTTGGGTTTTGATCTTTTGGTCGGACAAAACCTCACATTTGAAGACATCACCTTTGGCTCGGGGAAATTGTGATTGGCATTTTTTCACAATTTCATAGACCAATTGAAACAAAAATTGTCAGATTAATTGATGGACGCTAATAGTTAGTCGCAGCCCTACCTACTATGTATTAATTAGTGTTTCATTCTACCATAAGTGAAGTCTTGTTACTCCTGCACCACATACTGTGCATGAGATTCACACTGATTACTTAATTAGTTGCTCAGATGTGTCTTATCTTGTCACTTCAGCTGATGATGCACAGGGCAACTTTTTGAGCAATGTTGCTGGGCAGTCTTGCTAGTGGCAAGTCCAACTATGTTTTGAACGGATAGTGGCGGTGCACGGCAGGTGGCGGAGTGGTGGGGGAAGGGGATTACGGTAGTAATCTTTAATTACCATTTACGGCAACGTTGCCCAGCACGCTTGCTCTAAAAGTTGCTGTGTATGATCAGCTTAAGACAAATTCCTAATTCTGCTGTAGTTGGTAATTATTGATTAAAGTGATAATCAAGGTGAGCAAAATAAGTTACTGGTTAGTGATTCTGATGGTGAGAATATTATGATCCATTCTCATTCCTGTGGTTCTGACCTTGGTGTAGTGAAACTGCATGGGGTCGTCAGTGGACAGTGACACACACAGGCCCTTCTGTAGAAACTCTCGTAGAGGGTTCTTTGAGTACTCCAGGAACAGGCTGTTGTTGCTCAGTGGGGACATGGCGATCGGGACCTGGGCCAGGTAGTACAGGTACTGCAACACTGGACTCTGAGGAGGAAGAGGTGTAGATATCAAAGTAATGTGAGTAATGCTATATATTAATTTGAGGGGCTTTTTCATACATATACATTTCTCAGGGTACTGCTAAGTGATTAATAGCATAATGATTCAACTTACAGTAGATCCACTTCATAAATGCTTTCAAAATTGCTGGGCACTGCACTTTTATTTAGATTTATGTTATTTGTAACATGGAACTAAATAGTGTTTACTCCCCACGAGGAGCTGGGCGCTGAGCGTTTTTTCCGGTCGCCAAGAGTGGAAAAATGTTCAACTTTGGGGAAAAACGCTGTGCTTGAAGAGTAGAGTGGCAGGACAACGAGTACATCCTCTCTACCTGCTTCAACCTTCTCTTCATACAGAGCAAGGGCCAGAGCAAGTACTCTGCTCTGTGTTTTTTACATCCAGTAAAGTTAGGTAGAACTATTTGCTATGTAAAGCCAGCTGCTCTTCTGAAAACGCCCAGCATGAAGCGCTAGCAGGTGTTTGTTTGTTTTTTCCAACTGCTTTGATTGCTATGATACATAAAATCCGAGGAAGTGATGCTGCAAATACTTCTACCTAACTTTACTGGATGTAAAAAACACAGCAGAGTACTTGCTCTGGGCCTTGCTCTGTATGAAGAGAAGGCTGAAGCAGGTAGAGAGAGAGGACGGAGTTGCCATATGTGGGTTCGGCGAGAACCACCGTTTAGTCCAAGAGCTGAGGTTGGATGAAGCCCAGTTCCAGGATGGTAGCCGTTGCTACAGTGTGGTATTTGTCCCGCCCCTCCTCTACTGTGATTGGACGGCTGGGCAAAAAGTGACAGTGACGAGCGCAGCGGTTTTCCCAAAGTTGAACATTTTTCAACTCTCAGCGACCGAAAAAAAAATGCTCAACGCGGAAAAGAAGCTCAGCACCTTGTCACACTGCTGCCGTTTTTACCAGCTTGTAAAAACGCAGCGCTCCCAAAAAAAAAAGACGCTGGCGTCAGAAAAAACGCTTTGCTGGACACTTAGCTGACTGCCTCTCTGATTTGGTCTTATCAGTCATGCAAAGCAAAAACACGATGCTACTGACAGAATTTTAGTTTCAGTATTTTTATAAAAATATTTTGTACTGTGTAAACATTTATAGCCTACACTTGTACTGTTCATGTTGCTGTATTTACAGTACTTTGCGATGACTCCCTGTCTGTTTTCCGCCGTCACAGTCTTGTTGTACTCCTGATTTACTTTCAGTTCCACTTCGATGTCGCTCAACGCAAAAAATATACCTGGTGTGGTTATTCGTCTGCATTACTTTCGTCTTTCGCAAAATCTTCTGCAACTGCGGCGTAGACCATCTGGTTCATGTTTACACCGACAAGGGCATGCCCAGTGTAGGTGAATGTCCACCAGATGTGTGTTTTTAAGTCGTTTTAATGTAGACTGAGATCAACTCTGCTACGCAGCTAAAACGCTGCTGTGGAAGATCGTATTCGTTGTAAAACTGTTTAAAAAACCGTAGTAGTGTAGATGTAACATCACCCTACTCCTATCTCTACTCCTCATGTCAACTCTCCCGTTTTCCCTGCAATTCTTGTATTTTTATAAAATCAAATAAAAACCTGCTGGCCATATTTAAAGTGTTTTCTACTCTCTCCTCTGTTAAAGACAGTGGCAGTAGGCCTATGTAAAAGATATAGACTATGCTTCTTGCACAAGGATTTAGTAAATGAAAACAGCGTAAGTGGGAAGTGCGACAGTAATAAATGTCTGTGCGAAACAGTGCGCTTTATAGTTTTAATAAAGCATTGATGCAAGGAATTTGCGTCGATGCTTTTTAGTAATTGAATTATCGAATCGTTTCAGCCCTACTTTGAAATATAGATTTTGAGCTTGAAAATATATTTTTCTTTTTTGCATCTCCATTGCATCTGAAATGGTAACAAAGTTTACTTACAATGGATTGGTTTCTAATCTATCAAATGAGACCAGAAATATCTATATAGGCGTAATGGTTGTGGAGTTATAACTGATTCATTTGTATGTTATTTTAGGTGTTTTTGTCCCTGGGGAAAGGGCAAGGATTTAAGAAGTTTTAAGTGTCAAACCCTAGTATGAATTCAGGACTGCACCTTCTTGAGGTTGAGTCCATGGGAGATGTTGTCAGCAGTGAGGAAGGCGGAAACCAGGTGGGTGATGGAGCCGGCCTCGCCGCAATGGGGACGAAACTGAAAGGTGTTCAGTCCTCTCTCCCTGTGGAGGAACAAATATTGATACTATGCACTACCAGTAGTAAAATATGACTGAGGTGTGAATTGGATTGCCATTCGATGTCATAAAACCTGAAATCCTTTGCATAATAGTTATCACAACATGCAGGACTTACTTGCGCAAGTTGTTGAGCACCATGATGTTGGCATACATGTAGAACAGGTAGTAGGTGTAGGGAGGGTTCTCATCTATTGTCCATTCCTCTGGCTTTGGGCTTTTGTAAGAGAACAAGTGGTCGCTGTGTTTGGACTCGTCATCCACGCTGTCAAATCCTGTGACCTACAGGACAACACAGACAATGTCAGCAGATTAGTTTTTCTCATCAGTGCAGAAAGAAGTAGTTCAACTTCTTTTACTGTATACTGCTCAGTCAGTTCCCCCAAAAAAGTGTCACCAAATATCACTGAATAATCACGGAGCAAAATTAACAGAAATGGATGCTACTTCACTTTTAAAGTTCTCAGATTCCACATTTCATAGAAGTACTTACATATTTCAAGAATACATGCATTGTTTTGTGCTTTTGCGGATTGACTGTAGCCTCAAAGAGGGGGAGGAAAATGTTCTCCAGCATCTTGGAATAGTGTGGAAGTAGTTTCTTCAACTTGAAAATATCACTGCAAGACAAAAGGAATAAATTCAGCTCATCTTCCGACAAACACCACAAACATTTAAGCAATTGTTTGCTTATTCATAACAGTATATTAAGTAATGTAATTATTCCTAACTTGATTGTAAACCTTTGGTTTAGAAGCAACGTTTTGGTAACACTGCCAAAAAACGATGGCAGAACAACTCAGTGGCTCAGTGTCATGTGCTGTGTGTTTGTGTGTGTAAGATTTCTGACTTTTTATCGTTTGTTTTTATATTTTTGTTAGATGTAAGATGTTAATATCAACACTATTCCAGGTAGTGTGCCTCAGGCTCATGTTTGGCAGTTTACGTCACGTAAATGGACTCTGGTCCGAAAATTTTGGGAAAGCTCCCTTGAGCTTGACATCACCAAGACCAAACGGCTGTGCTGTGTGAAGTACTTTTTTTCAAACCACCTTTTGAACCTTATCAAAAAAACATCTGTTACCCTGTGACAGTCTATAAAAATGTATTCTTAGAATTCGTCTACTCAGGATTTATAATCTGTGACTCAAAGAAGTTCTGAACTGAACACAATAATTTTGTAACATTTGTTATGTGGCTTTTAAAAATATGTCTTCTTTACAAGAGCCCTAGCACATTTAAATGGACCTTTTGTGTTAGTAGAACCGTGTTTATATCTTATTGTATAAAAAAAATGCTTGCTGTGTCATAGTTTCCTCTGCTTTTACTGATCACTTACTAGATCCTGGGAATTTGGATCATCCATCTCATGTTCGGTGAGTGCATCTTATGTTGGATGAACCAGGATGCAAGGTTCTTCCACTCGCTGGCAGAGCGGCCGTAAATCGAAAAACGTGGCTCAGCGTGTTGGTACTTACTCTCCTCCAGATCTTTGGCCACTTCCTGAAACATAAACCAGTTATGATAGATGATTCAAGTCTTTGGTATATTGCTACAAAATACACTTACGATAACCATATTATAAACAAATATATACATGTTTGGAGGAGAAAATAAAAGGCAAAAAGCTAAATAAAGTTAAAAGCCCTACACATCATTGCTGTGTACAGATTTGTTTTTTACTATCTCAAGGTATATGTATGTGTTAGTTAAGTGACACTTGAACTTTCGCTTCAAGTTAGTACAACCACAGATACATTGTTTTCCCTATATGCATTCAGGAGCTACTAAAATTTCAGACAATCATATCAGTGCGCTACCAATTTTCACTTGCACACTGCGAGCATGGTAACACTCTTCGCTTGGCTCGCTTCTCATTCTTATCCTGTTATATGGGCAGCGTAACTCTGAGGTGTGGTACAGACTGGTACGTCCTAATTTATTTTTCAGATGAATCTAAAAAAGTGGTTGTTAGTAAAAGAAGGACGGAGGTGACAGGGGGACCTTAGGTTAGTTAAGCAAATTAGTGATACAAACTAGTCCTTTCAAGCTAAAGAGAGGATGTTTCCTTTTGGATTTTAATGTGCAAATAAAATGCACCTCAGAAGGGAGGTGGTTTCTCATGTTGCCTATTTTTTATTATAATGTTTATACAGATAAATGTCAAGCTGTAAAATGAAGACACAAAAGGTCAAACATGAACAATCGTATCTGTAATAATTCTGAGGTCATATTAAAATCGTTTTAGGGGTTGATGGTCAAAACATGCTGTGCTTGTTGTAAAATGTAAAATCACTGGAGAGCATCATAACCAACCAAAGTACTTTCCCCAAATCTAATGGTTGTAGTTCCTCCCCAGTAGACTGATCTTTGTGTGTTTGTTTATTATCTGCTCTAGCTTTCCCCAACTATTTGTTCAGAGTTGTGGTGAAAATAATGGCCCAATATGATGTGAAATTACATATTTTTCATTGGAAACGCTCACATAAAACTATAGGAAAACTGAAATTTTAAGCTATTGTAATGTTCATTGTATGCTCATGGACACAAGAACAATTCTGCTGAGACATGTTGTGTTCCGGTTTTATATTCAAACATACACACTATGTGCACAAAAAAGGTAATGGGAATAAAAAGCTCCTGGCATCTGTGCTTGGCACGGAGGCCATATCTAGAAAACACATACACAACATTATGTCCTTTTATAGCAATGTCATGATTCAAAATGTCTTATTTATTTTATTTTTTGAAGACTGCTTCACTGATATTTTCATAACTCATTGTCATTCTTATTGCTCTGTGCAGTTCGTAAGCAGAAATCTAAGTTGACCAGATAAATGAAAACACTGTTGTGCAGGGCCTTTAAGTGATATCACCGCTTTAACTCATACTACACCTTGATGAGACGGGCAAAGTATTCTCCATTGATGTAGTTGTCTGTTTTCAAGTAAATCTCTCGCAGTTCGCTGGCTCCCACAGGGTTGTATTTTGAGTTGAACTTGTCAAACCGATGAAATGTTTGTCTTCCCTAGGACAGTGAATTGTGAGAGAGAGTGAATCTAATGTACTGATGAGCACATTCTCATTTCAACAAAGTGACTATATTGATTTTCAGATTACACATTAAGAGGACCTTGCATGGAATGTAGAAAATGATTGCATAACACCATAAGAAATGCATGAACACCCATAATTAATTCTTGAAGTCACATGGTTATGTGATTACCTGATCTATTTACCTCAAGGACAGTCATTTTAGATCAATTATACAAGGTAATTCTGATGAAGGCCTTGACACTCTAGCTAAATAAATGTTACTGGAATTGTGCTTTTTAAAACGTTTGACAGTTATGAATTTGTCCTTACAGCGTGCACGTCCAGAGAGTCTACGGTGAGGTCGTAGGGGTCCATCTTTAGGTTTTTGAAGACTTCCTTGAGTGTGAGCTTCTGACCGCCCTTCTCCATGACCACACGATCTGCCTCTGTCTGGTATGTGGTCTTTATAAATTTCAGCAGATGCTTCTGGTTCATGCAAGCAGCAGCGTGTATATGTGTGTCCACCTGTGTTTGGAAAAATGGTGACAATGTGCATGACTTTATTGGACAAGTTACAGTAGATCCATTAACTTAAGTTTATTTAGACTGAAGGCAGTAAAGTTTAAAAATAATTTAAACAGCCTAAGTGCTCAGGATGAAGTAGCATTGCATACTGAACTAGATGGAAAAATACCAACCAACCTTTCTGACATTGTAGAAGTCTCTGTGTGGAACGGATTTCAGCTCTTTTGTCTCAGCCATTTCATTCATCATTTCATGAAGGTAGAACTTAGAGGACAGGAAGTTCAACCGCCTGTGACAGTAGGTTTTCCTTTGATGCAACACAAAACAAGATCAGCCAGACATTTCACGTGGGAAAATGTAGGATATTTCCATTTTTACAAACTTTACTGTCCCCCAAAAGTTTAGGAAGGGGAAAACTAGCCACACTATTTTGTGAAATACGAAGTAAAAAAGTGTAAAATGTTAATTTGACCTACTGTTAAGGATATTCAAAACGTTTGGGTACTCACGTTGGGCCGTCAGCTATCATTGCGAGGACCTGGCTCAGGTCTATGGCAAAGGTCTCAAGGTCTGGGTAAGGGAGGCTGCGAGGCTGCTGTTGTTTCAGGGCCTCTGCATTGTTGTAAACATGAATTATTCCATCCTTTATCTGCAGCTCATAGTTCAGGTCCTCAGGAATACCCTCCATGGAGTATGGGTCCTCCCCTTCGCGAGGGCAAGGCCAAATGTCTAAAGACGATGGGATTAAATAAAATGACAAATGAGGAATAATCATCTCAGTATCACACTATCTGGAGACACTATTCAAGACATTTACATCATAATAGCTATTTTACCATGATAAAAGGCTTGAAAAGACCATTGAAAATAATCTGAGAGAGCGCGCAGCCCAAAAGGACATGCCCCCCCTGGGGGACACTGGGACACTGACCACGTCATGGTCCACCTGATTCCTGCATACAGGCAAAAACTAAAGCTCAGTAAACTTGTGATGAGGACATCAAAGCAGTGGACCAGTGAAGCTGTAGAGGACCTTCAGGCTTGTTTGGACTACACTGACTGGGATGTTTTCAGGACTGCTACCAAGAGTCTGGATGAGTTCACTGATGCCGTGACAGCCTATATAAGTATCTGCCAGGACAATGAAGAATGAGGATGTCTTGTGCGCCTTGTGTTGTCCCAGCTTAAATCCATCACAGATCCACTGCAGGTCGCCTATAGAGCCAACGGATCTGTAGACGATGCAGTAAACTTGGCCCTTCACTACATCCTCCAGCACCTGGACTCACCAGGAACCTATGCCAGGATCCTGTTTGTGGATTGAAGCTCTGCTTTCAATACCATCATCCTGACCCTGCTACAGGACAAACTCTCAGCTGAGTGTGCCTGACTCCATCTGTAGGTGGATCACAGACTTCCTGTCGGACAGGAAGCAGCACGTGAAAGTGGGAAGACATGCGTCTGACTCTAGGGCCATCAGCACCGGTTCACCTCAAGGCTGCGTTCTTTCTCCTCTGATCTTCTCCCTCTATACTAACAGCTGCACCTCCAGTCACCAGTCCACCAAGCTTCTGAAGTTTGCGGATGACACCACCCTCATTGGGCTCATCTCTCAATCTTTGTCGCGCCTCATCCAGCCTGTAATTGGTCACGAAAAGTGACTGACAAGCACATCAGAAAATTTGAATGTTGAACAACAAAAGGGGCCGATACAGCTAACGTTAAATGGCCAGCGCGCCAAACCTTATCTTCTCCCAGTTTTCTTCTGTATTACTGCTTCAGCTGCTGCCCGATGTCTGTCACAGAGTGACTGGAGTACCGGTATTTCTCTCGTTGCTCTGGTGGCGACTACGTTTTGAATGATTAGTGGAGGAGTGGGAATTGGGGGGTCACGGTAGGTTGCACACGGTTCATAAATCATTTCTCATCGCACGTAGGTCTGTTTTTAGGGGAACATGCAAGAGCCTGATGCGGGCAGGGATAATGAGCAGACAGCAGTGCACACAGAAGAGTGTCTCACACACTTTTACTGTTTTATTAAATCGCACACTTTTTGCATTTATGTAATCGCACTTGACGTCATCTTGATTGCGATTAAATTGTGCAGCCCTGCCAGAGTTGATTTTTTTTTTTTTTCTCTCTACTGTGTGCTCAGAGTGCTCCTTCAAAAATTTTTTATAACTTGCCTAATTTCCATATTTCTATTTTTCTACATTTAGTTATGTGAACTGTATGTTTGTTTACATGTAGCACCTTATCTCCAAAGCAAAGTCCTCCTGTAAAAAAAACTAATACTTTGCAATAAAGCTTATTCTGATTAATGCTAAACAGTTACTGTTCTCCAAGTTGTAAAAATCCCTGTCAGGTTTGTGATATTACGATACGTTTTGCCACCTTAAACTGTAAGTAGCATTTAAGTCTGTCTTATGATGTAAAGAACAAAAGTGATGTGTTTAATAGGGCCCCTAATCTGTGAGACATTCTTAAAATTTTGTCAACATCTTTGCCTCTGAGTGAGGGCAGATTACAGTGGTTGGACCGCATGTTTCTGAGATCACCCGACAGTAAAATACCATGTGTTCTCCTTGAAACTTCTGTTCTGCTGAAATTTGTGTTCCTGTAGGCTTTGGTGGTTGAAATGGCTACTTTGTTGTTTATGCATATTATCCAGACATCTGTTTATTCTAAACGAACTACACTTGTAGCTTCACTTTTTACTGGCTGTGGTTAGAGACGAGGAATAAAGCAGTTCCTCTTTATTCTCCGTTCAGAAGGGAGTGTTTTCATAGCACTTTGTCTATGAATCCCAACTCTAAAATAATGTTCTTTTGTACACTATTTTTTCTAACCCTTTGAGCTTATAAACATACTATATTTAGTTCCTATGTTAGACTTTGCAATCTTTACACTAATCCAAACAAAATGTAATTTCTTTGCCTGGTCTGTTCAATTTTCCACTAATCCTACATATATGGCAGATGATAATCGCAAAAATATAATATGATGAGATTGAGAAGGTGAATTCTGACGTAATCTACAGTACATTTGATGGACAGATTCCCAGTGAAAATTGGTTCTATTCATGTATTAATACTCTTAAGAATTAGTAACATTTTCTTTCTTACCTCTTGTTTGCTGGGTTGCACTCAGGAGAAGCTTCTTATCCCTATCTGTAGTCAGGAGTCGTTCAACTGACCTTGGTTCACACACTTTTAAATTGGCTCTGCTTGTTTCTACTCTCAGTCTTGTTTTGCTGACCTTGGATGTGAGTGGCACACAGAAAGTAGTCTTCATTTTGTCAGCTAATCGTGGCTTACTGCCGGCAGAGCCAAAATTCCTTTTTAACATGGGACCCAAACAGTTTTCACATGTACAGCATGAAAGTACTTAACCCCTAATAGAGTTGCGAAGTGGGAGGGGTGTTTATTCATTAAATGGATATTCTTAATGTTTCTCAACATAGAATCACGGCACTCCCCAATGATGTAACAGTCCCATAGGTTTTTTTATGGCCGACAGTTTGAATTATTTATGAGAAATAATTTTCTGTATGCCATTTTGGCGTGGTGGACGGGTCTAAATAGGGCAATACCCATGAGCCTTGGATGCTGTTGCATGGAGAACAGGCTGATCAGAAGCTCGAATCAGAGTGGTAGCAAATTCTAAACGCATCATCGTTACAGTTGATAAGAAAACACATTTGCTGAAATCAACCCAAAATTTAAAAAATTTAAACTGAATAGTGTTTTCAATTTCCTCAACACCATTATCTTAGCTTCCGCCTGCCCTAGCGGCATGTAACAAGATTTCAAGCTTGGTGATTGGATGTTTCTTGCGGGAACATAACTTGGAGTTGTTAAGTCTACCTTGAGGTTTTTATGTACACAGGTTTGTACCCTCTACAAGCCTGTATAGAGTAAAGAGTAAAGACTTTATGTATTAAAAAAAGCACAAGTATTAACCCATAGAGTTTTTCCAGTGAGGAAAAATTCTCAAAATGCTTACTTGGCAAGACCTCATCCTCCTCCTGCCACTTCTCATTTTCAGCATTGCGAAGAAAGCGGGCAGTGGTCCTGGGGAAGTGATGGTAGATCAGTTTGGAGTATTTCTCTCTGATGAATAGTGCCTTAAGGAGAGTCTGGGCTGCCTGCTCATAATCGTCAACTGTGATCTGGAAAGATCATAGAAAAGTTTTAGCTTTTAGTTTTGCATTTTACTTCTCCAAGAAATCAGCCAGTTTAGGTCACTTGAGCAGTTCCAGCAACAGTCCCTGTGGAGGTATTTGAATCAACAAACAAAAGACAGGATGTGCAGAACCACTGTATCAAAATGCAGAAGTCTCTGCTGCAGACTTGCCATCCTAAGTGGTTTACATGCTACTCTATCCAGCTGACCAAACTTTGAGTTATCTTGGCGCCTACACTGATGACCCCATTAACATTTGCCCTCACGTTGACAACTTTCTGCCTGCTCTTTGGCTAGCACATTTCGGAAGCCATCATTCCTGATCAGCCTTGTGGCATGTGTACACTCTCTTAAGGAGAGTCTGGGCTGCCTGCTCATAATCGTCAACTGTGATCTGGAAAGATCATAGAAAAGTTTTAGCTTTTAGTTTTGCATTTTACTTCTCCAAGAAATCATTTAAAAAAAACAGTCTGTCTTTATGTGCTCTTGAATTGTATTAATTCATAGAAACTACATTTATGGAACACGACTAAATTCATGCTCTTTCCAGTATGGCTGTCAGGCGTTGCCATGTTGCTGACGTAAGGCGACAGCTGGCAGCCATACTGGAGGTCCTCAGCTTTTGAGCAAGACTGGCTCTTAACAGCAGATTGCTTTTCAACAACCACACAATTTGCAGTCAGTTATTTTGAATTGAGATTCATTTATGTGTTTTTCTAGAGTCAAACCTGTTATTTAACTTGATTGACAGTTTTATCATTCCTGTTTTTGGGTATTGTTCTGCATTTGTACAGAGAATAAACCCTTTAAAATTGGGTTAAAACAGCCTTTCCTCTCATACCCTTAGACTAAACTTTTTATTTCTCTAAAAGTTGTAAGAATATAAAAATCTCTTCCCCTTTTGTTTTTTGGGGTGTGAAATTACCATTGCAGCCTCACTGGATCTCTACAATGGCTGTTCTCTTTTGTCCAATTGTTGCATGTGAATTTCTATATGTAAAGCCATTTTTTTTAAATGATTGATGTGGTGGAGCTTTAATCATGTTTACCCCTGCACAGTAATCTCCACTGATGGTTACTCTCTGGAATTCTGGAAAGCTCTCTGGGAGACTGGGCTCAGGTGATGTTGGGGGGAGTACTGGGGAAACCACAGACAGGGGCCAGTCACAGCTGGCAGGTGAGTTCAGCGATAACGACTGTGAACGCTTCAACATGAAACTCTTCTTCCTAGTGACACAAGAGAGGACAAGTATTACCCTCCTAACAAACCAATGCTTACATCTGCCTAATGTCCACTTTGTTGTTGCTTGGAGGTTTAAGATGAAAATGCTGTGCAGATAGAGGCATATTTGATCGATTTCCTACTTTTTAGCAGTCTCCTGAGAATGCTCCTCAGCCAGCTCCTTTCTCAGTGCCCGCTGCTTGTCCTCATGCAGACCGATGGGACAGTCCTCGGGCACGGTGAACAGTGCCATAACATTCTTGTTGTCTTCCTCTTTCAGGGCAGAGGCGTACACCTTCTCTGCCAACCGACGTACCTTCTCATCCACCTCATTTATTGACAATCGTGGGAAAAGCCGTGGCGTTTCTGAGGAAGTTGAGAAAGATTTGGGTTAAAGTAAATGGGGTTTTTTTTGGTTTGCCAAGAAAGGTTGGGTTAGAAATGTTTAATATAAATTATAATTTGCAATGATGGTAATGACTAGTTCTGGGTACAGAGCTTCATTTAATGTAGGACTGCAGTGAATGCTGGGTTATGTCAAATGACAATTATGATCAAGTCTTTTCCTTATAGTTAATAGTTTTAATGTTAGGTGGTGAATTCAGTGGAAAGGAGAACTTTCTTTCACTGGTGCTGGCCAAAGATTCATTTACAGAAGTTACATGCATGCTCTATTGTGACAGATTGTCTCATTAGCAGTACTTACTGAAGTAGTTTTACGTTATGTTTGTGTACTTACCACTGAGATTACAGTTTCAAATTACATGGCTTTAGAATCGGAGTAACTTGCTAGCATGTTGTATTTCATCTCTATAAGTGTGATGAAATATGGCAGAGGAGAAACAACATTATCTTAGCTGTAGGCTGTAAACAAACATGAAACCAGCAAATGGGAATTTGAGGCAGGGGGTTAAGGAATGGACTTGGCATGTTTTTCTTAAATCACACCAGTAAACATGTCTTGAGTGGCTGACTTGTGTTTCAGTGCTGGCAACGTGTTTTGCCAACGTGTGGGGAAGATCACAGTAAATCAGTGTGTCCTTGACTGACAGTATCACCTCTCAATCCCAAGGGAACCAACGGTCACATTCTCTGAGATTACACAGCACTGGGAATGGTATGCAACACAGAAAACATTTAAATATATCTTGCTTCCACAGTTTATTTGGCGGCTGGTGGATTACTCGGTTTGTTTGTGAAACAGTGCAACGGTTTTCAAATCAATCTAGTTGCATTGAATCCAATAGCATGACATTATCATGCCATTTAGTGCTATAAAAGGTATGCGTTATTTATCTGTATTGATGACTGCATGATTTGTAGATTTTTAGTTGACAGTTGATTGCCTTTTGAGTTTGATTGTGTTGTCATGCTTTTCATTGTTGCTGCATGTTGCAAGTCAGTCAAAATTATTTTTCTGTACAACTCAATTTATGTGTAAGTGTTTTTGCATAAACTCTAAACCAGATCAACTTTGGAACAGTTAAGTAAACATTCCCAGACTGACAAACTGATAGATATCCTGATAATTCACATTATTCAGATTTCCCTAGTTATTTCTGTAAATGGAAAAGGAATGTAGGACCCATTGTTGTTAGAACTGTGGTTATTAGCATACCATCATTTTTGTTCCCTAGACCTTTTGGTTGGAAAACTGAAATGTTTATTTGTACAGACCTAGTTCTCATATACCCATGGCATGAACTAGGGTCCTATTTTGAAGCTTGAGACCCTGTGATTTCATATTTTCATTAGACTAGATGAAGGACAGCAGAGGTGTTTTTAAATAGCTTTGCTTGCTTGCTTAATCCCCCAAAACCACTGTTGCTATCCAACATACCATTAAGTAGATGTTTGGCTATTCTTATCATCACTGTTAATATTAATGTTGCAGCCAGTTTAGGTCACTTGAGCAGTTCCAGCAACAGTCCCTGTGGAGGTATTTGAATCAACAAACAAAAGACAGGATGTGCAGAACCACCGTATCAAAATGCAGAAGTCTCTGCTGCAGACTTGCCATCCTAAGTGGTTTACATGCTACTCTATCCAGCTGACCAAACTTTGAGTTTATCTTGGCGCCTACACTGATGACCCCATTAACATTTGCCCTCACGTTGACAACTTTCTGCCTGCTCTTTGGCTAGCACATTTCGGAAGCCATCATTCCTGATCAGCCTTGTGGCATGTGTACACTCTCCGTACTGGAACAGCTGCGTAGCCTCTAGGATGACCTTGACCTACATCCCCCATTATAGAAACCTGACCTACACAAAGCAGTCTGCGTATGTTGGGAGGGTCTTTTAACATATGTAATAAATTTTAATGATGCCGTTTGTTTTTTGGAATAATAGACATTGGTTGTAACCTGTCACAGGGTTTCTTACATCTATTAAAATGTTTAAAAGTATATACACCCCTTTGTTTCAGCTGTCAGTTTTATATCAGAATTTTCAGAATCAGAAAGTCAATCGCCCATCAAATCTTACCACCTCAGGCCGTAGACATTGAATGAACCTCTTAACTGGCAAATGTCATCACGCTGCATCTCAATGTCACTACGCAGCTCTGTAATCAGTAGAGCACTCGGTCTCTTACCTTCTGCTGTGATTTTGGCCATGTTTGGCTCTTTCAGTCTCTGTTGAGTCAAGTATTTCAGCTTTCTCGTTGCTGCTTCTGTCTCTTCTGGATTCCCTAGCTCTTAGCTTGTGGCTCCACTGTTTTGCGTGCCACTTCCTGCCGGTTCTGTGAGAACACTATAAAGTGTTGCTGAAACCTCTTGACACTGTCAAGACTGCTGTCAGGTCTGGTCTGTATCTACAATGAGACTTTGACTGTGTCAGGCTTTGCTCTGCTGTTTAGGTGGTCCAGTGCCTGGATGTATAATGCAGCTGCTAGTTGTTGCTGTCTTGAGTGACCCTCTCTTTCTCTATTTTAGGCTTTTGAGTGTGTCATGGTTACAGGGGCTGCTAATCCAAGCTGGTATGTCACAACTGGCTGCAAACATGTGAGCGGCTATCTGAGATGGGCCAATAAGGAGGGAATGAAATATTATGGCTGTAAGGTAATATTAAAGGGTAATTTCAACTGGACCTTATTTCCCCATGTTTGTCTTTGGCTACGTTCAGACTGCAGGCTAAAGTCACCCAAATCCGATTTTTTGCTCATATGTGACTCAGATCTGATCTTTTTATTATTTCAGAAGCTAAAAGTAGAATTCTGTTCCCTCTGTCTATCCTTTCAAGTTTATAACTACAGTTTTTAGTTTTGCTGCATAAATGTCCTAGATTATTTGCTGTGACATTACTGCACCAATGGAAACATTTAATGAACACTCGTACATCAACACAATAAAGAAATCACCTGGAAAGTTAAAAGGACAGGTAAAGGTGGGATAAATCTGAGAATATAATTAGTTGTGTTGGGGGCCATAGGATGATTTGTGCGTACATGATTATTCAGATATTGTCAGAGCCGATCCAAGCATCACACCAATGTAGCTCCTATAGTCGTGACAAAACAGTGCAATAGCGGCTGATGTCAAATTACTACACTGTATTATCAAGAGCATCCTCTAAATTCAGCACTAACCTGGTGTATTTTATGCTGTCATATAGTGGCCATTGGTCATTATTCTGCACATGTAATTTGCACACTGTTCCTCTCCGTCACTAGGGGGTGCTGCAGCACCCTCCGCACCCCCCTTCCCGCCCTTGCTTGAGTTTGTCCGATAGGGCGCTCCAGACGTGACCATATTTGGACGGCATTGTGTGAAGCTAGTTAGCTTGCTTAGCTAGGTTAGACAAATTAAAAACCAAATATGTCTAAATATGTTTGATTCCACTGAAAAGTAGTAGAGAACTTGTAAGAGTCAGAGGTAAAATTCATGTAATGTCACACACTACTGATAAAGCCTCTTGGATAAGAGTCAAAATGTGTTTGAGTATCTTCAACCAAATCCATTTACCCTTGATTTTAACCCACTTTGGAAAACTGTATGGAGAATTCACAGACTTCTCACAACTAGTGGAACCGGTTTGTGTGGTTGGCGCAAAACCATCTGGCTTTTGATATAGTTCTGCTTTGAAATATGCATTGGGTTAGTGTAGACATTTTCCATGTTGTTGCCTGAAATATATAACTCTTTAATACAGTTTGTTTCAGACTGCAATACATAAAACTGGAACAGCATTTTGCCTTTAATATTTTGTTGAAAAAGTCACTAACTCTTCATAACAAGTTGCCAACTGATGACTCATTTTCCTACTTTGTAATTGCGAGAATAGGACATTGAAGCAAGAATGTAAAGTACTGTGCAGTTTAGTCTAGCACCAATGACAGCTGGATTTGTTTGTCACATGGATTTATCAACACTGTCAACAGATGCTTGGTGAACTGTGGCACAATACTGTGGTTTTAATAAGTGGAAGTAAGAGTTCTGCTTGTGTTACTTCAGCGAGACCATTTTAAGTTATGTTGTTCTGTATGTATGTATAGGTGGCTGTGTAGTTTTATGTTTTTACCAAACATTAAGTATTTACTCACCTTTCCCAAAGGAGGGTGTAGACTGCTGCTTAGAAAGGGGTGTGTCCCTTCGCTTCATCTTGATCTGTATTGACCCAAGAGAAACAAAGCTTTAATTAACAATGGACTAATCCATAGTTCAGTGGTGAAGCAGAGGAGAATTCTGAGTGAGCTGTAGTGTTTCAAGTCGTGTTATAAAAATTGTTTTATTTTTTGGCTACATGTGATGGCCACAGCCATGGCCTCACAACCAGTTGAAGAGCGGTAACCTCATGCACTGAGTTTATGCGGTTTTCTTTAGGATTAGTTTATATACCTTCATACACGTTAGACATTTGTTGCAAATATTTATTTTGTTACAAATAACTTACAGGACACTTAGTTCATTTCACATTATACTTTATTTAGTTGACTATACAGAAGCATCTTTTTGGGAGCGTGCACCATTAGTTACTTTTGGATTGTCATTTTGTTTGTAAAATTTTGTTTCTGAGTTTACCAGTGTTGGATGCCACACCTAGGAGAGATCCAGGAAGTCTGCTGGCTTAAAGGGTTGGCGCTTGGAGCAGGAGCAGCTTTATAGGAGAGGTGGCCTAATTGGACACTACCACTGCTTGTTATGTCCGGGGAGGTGGCTTTATTCTCTCTTTAGATATCTTGGGGTTTAGATTTATATTATATTTGAGTATTTTGAGTTAAGGTTAAGTAAAAATACATTTCTTTTGGAATAAGTTTTTAGGTAGGTTTTGTTGTTGTTTGTAGTTATGTAGTAGTGCTGTTGTTGTTAGTCTTCCCCTGTGTGTCAAAATTGGTCTGATCAGCCAATATATAAGTCTCTTTTGTTTCTTATGTAGTAGGTCAGTTGTATTTTTGAGTCTCTTATGTTCAGAGCTTTAGTTACTGTTTGTTTATTTGACCTCTTTTGTAGGCCCAAAACTTTACCTTTATTTTGTTGTAATGATTTTTTGTAAATAAAAACCCTTACTTTTGAATTTCCGTCTTGACTCCTCATGCCTAACTGCCTGGACCCTCACACTACAACTATGAGGTTCTCTGATTCTGTTGCAGCATGTGCAACATTACGTTAAATAGTAGTAGATAAATATCAAACTTAGAATATTGACAGAAAACCACAGTATCATATTTTAGCTTCTCAGGAAGTACACCTGAGGGTAGTGCATGTTTTTTTTTTTTTTTTTATTCATTCCAATGGGAGCGCCGCATTTTTACTAGCTGGTGAAAATGCCAGGAGTGTGACGAGGCGCTGAGCGTCTTTTCTGCACTGGGCGCTGAGTTCTGAGCGTTTTTTTTTTTTTCCGGTCGCCGAGAGTTGAAAAATGTTCAACTTTGGGAAAAATGCTGCGCTCGTCACTGTCACTTTTTACCCAGCTGTCCAATCACAGTGCAGGAGGAGGCGGGACAAACACCACACCGAGCACATCCACATTTTTTGTGAAGTCTGTCCGAGAGTACATGCACATAAGACGACCGCTGCCCCCCCTGCACATGCTCGCCCGATGACATCATCCATCCTGAAGTTTCCTTGTAGACATTGTCCGATGGTAATTTTGTTGACATCGCCCAACCCTAGTGGTGAGTTATTAACCTGTAACAAATGCAACTTTCATCCATAAAGTTATAACTGTGTACTGTCTCTACATCACAGTAACAACTTTATGTCCATTGACAGCCCGGAGGGTAGCTAGTGTTTGGAAGGGAGCGGAGAGGTGTGTGCTGCAGCTCAGTGTTTTTCCACCGGTGTTTTTGAGGGCGTGTCAGTGGACTTCAAACAAGCTGTGTCCAGGCAGTTCAGAGCAGTGTTTTCTGTGGGAGAAGGGGCTGGACTTTTCATTTTGCAAAACTATTACATGCACAAAGTCCTCACGACACACACAAGGCTCTCAGTAAGTCAAAATCAGCAGCAGACATACATGTTCTACACTGCATTACAGTGTTTTTACCCATCATGTATCCTTATATTCAGTTTGAAAATTTTGATTCATATTGGAACTGGTTTTTAGAATTATTTCTATGTAATGAGAGAAATCCGTGTTTTGTTTTGTTTTTTTAACTGACAGAATACAATTTAGAGCAAAACAATTTTAATTTCTCTTCTCTCAAGAAAAGTCTTTATTTTGTTTTTGCATTGGAAATGAAAAATTCTTTGTGTTGGGTCATGTTAAAAAAAATGTTTTTTTAAGTTGGGATATATAGGACCAAAACTCTAAGCAATGCGCATCAATGCTACAGGTTTTGCCTTTTAATCGCCATTGTTTTAAATGGATTACTGGAACACATTACAAGACAGACTGGAAAACTGGGTGGGACTTTCTGGTACAGTACTAAACTGGTTTGAATCCTACTTAAAGGAATACTTTGTGTCTAGGTAATCACACAGCTGAGCTAACAAAAAGGATGCTACATGCTTTCACTGGCTCAGAATATGAAAAACAACAAAATATGTCACCATAATTATGCAGATGACACATAGACTGACTATGATCCCATACAAGTGCTGAGTAACTGTATTGAACAAATCCACAATTGGATGTTCCAGAATTTTCTTCAATTAAACGAAGATAAAACTAAAGTCATTGTTTTTGGTACCAAGAAAGAATGGTTAAAAGTCAGCGCTCGGTTTCAATCAGTAATGTTAAAGACCACAACCCAAGACAGAAGTGTGTAGTCATGGACTCAGACCTGAATTTTAGCAGTCACATTAAGACAATAACAAAGTCAGCCTACTATCACCTGAAGAATTTATCAAGAATTAAAGTACTTATGTCTCAGCAGGCACTGGAAAAACTTGTCCATGCATTTATCTGTAGTAGTCTCAACTACTGTAACGGTGTCTTTACAGGTCTCCCTAAAAAATCGATCAAACAGCTGCTGCTCGAGTCCTCACTAAGACCAAAAAAAGTGGATCACATCACTCCAGTTCTGAGGTCTTTACACTGGCTTCCTGTCTGTCAAAGAATTGATTTAAAAATACTGCCGTTGGTTAATAAACATAGACTATATATAAAGCACTCAATGGTTTAGGACCAAAATACATTGCTGATTTTATGCAATGTTATGAACCATCCAGACCTCTCAGGTCGCCTGGGATAGGTCTGCTTTCTGTCCCCTGAGTCAAAACTAAACATTGAGAAGCAGCATTCAGCTTTTATGCCACTAATATCTGGAACAAACTCCCAGAAAACTGCAGGTCTGTTCTTTTAAATCAAGAATGAAGACTTGTTTTTTACCACTGCCTTTAAGTGAATCAAATTAAAGGCTGTAGATTGATAACTTATACTGCATTGTAACCTTTACTGTCCTGTTTTATCCTGTTTTTACTTTCTAATGAACCAATGCTTTTTTTAATTCCCTGATGCTTTTATGCTTTATGTAAAGCACTTTGAATTGCCTTTTTGATCAAATGTGCTATACAAATAAACTTGCCTTGCCTCGCCTTAAACTAAATAAAAGAGCTGGCCTGGGAAGAACAAGTTTTATAGACGCGTAGCAGGAAGTAAGGCGTGTTTTTTTTCCCCTGTTGAATAACCAACGTACAACTTGGTTGACCTACATATAAAATAGAAGCCTTGCATTTAATTGTTTCACAGAAATGCATGTAATGCCCATGTATCTTGTGTTTTCCCAAAGTGCTGTCTCAATCCTCATACAGCCTTTGGAGCCCTTGTGCTTGTGATGATCATTCAGGCAACAGTGAAAGTTTGAGGGTTCAGTTCTTTGGCTGGACATCAAGACATAAATAACATTTTACCCCTGCCCATAATTGTGACTAAACCGTGTTTGATGTTGGTTGTCTGATTAATAAAAAAGTGTGCAACTGAGCTGATATGTGACTTGTAAGAGTAAGAAAGTAGAAAGCCAGTCAGTTGATTGAGACAGTTTCACTTTAAATACTGAAGGTTTTGGAATTTCCTGTTTAATTTGTTCCCCCGTTTTTAGGCAACACACCCCCTTCTACCTCTTGACCGGGTTGCTGCACCCCCAAACCCACTCTCTCTAGATTTGCTTTTATATATATGTATACAGGGGTGGAAATTTTTGGCTCACCTGCCAATGGTACTGGTAGATAAAAAAATAAATAAATAAATAAATCCACGGGCCAAAATAATAACTTGCCTTTTTATGTCCGGTAAACATTTCTTTCAGTACTGTTTATTGAGATTATAAGGTATTCTGTCGAATCCAAACTTAAAAAAAGACACCAGATTGAAATCAGTGTTGCTGAAATGAGGTTGAAAAATATGTTTCTTTTTGTAAGGGGGGAGATATGTAAGCTGCTTTGTTGAGTAGAGGCTTTTATTTTGAAGTGGAAAAAGAAACGGAAGTTGGGGTGCTGTTCCGGGGTAACAATGTGCGAGAGACGAAGAGAAAATAAAGATGTCCCGTCTTGGTTCAGACAACGGAACCTCCGTGTTGTTATTTTGGTAACCACATAAAAAGTATAGGCAAATTAATAACCGCTCGGTTACAATAACAATATAACAAATGTTTAATTTACAAGTGTTTGATTTAATTAATTTGAAATAATTAATAATAATTACTTTTAAATTGAAATTAACTTAATCATAATTGTTTTGAATGTTTTACCTCATATTTGTTAGGTGATCCCAGTGTTTACCACAGAATGACAGTGTAACTGTGGCACCAGTTATAAACAATGTGCTAACCTTGACAATGCAGCTGTATTCTAACGTTAACTTCGCTCTTCTTATTAGCTAGGCTCCTTACGTGCTTGCTAATAACTTTTTTTAAGCTGGGCGTCTGACAGCGTTGTGTTGGACAGATTTGTGCAGTGGTGTTCATGAGGGGGAGAGAGGGAGGGATGAGCGAGAGGATGTGCTGCGTGAATGCAATCAAATACCATTTTAAATAGGCCTAGTAAAAAAATTAATAATTCGAAAATCAATATGTGGCGGTCAGTGTTGATATTGTGGCAGGCCGCCAGAATTAAATGAACGTATGGGTAGTGTTGTAGTACTCAAGACTGGTCTTAAGACCACATATTGATGGTCTTGGTCTCGTCTTGGACTCGACCGCATTTGTACTCAGTCTTGGATATTGAGTAAGACCATAACTTTAGGACTATCAGTAGATTTCTTTTGCATTGTCTGATTTGTTAACATCCTAACTTTGATTGGAAGTAAAACATATTGCTTCAAATGCAACCAATAACCCTAATTAATGACTTTCACCCCTTCCTGCAATGCTTATGTTGATTTCAGCTCTTAGTGTTTGTATGTGGGTTTTTTAATGGGAATGTAGATCTTTCAGATGAATTTGTGAAGTACCTATGATCTCGTTCCACATTTTATTGTGTGCCATACAATGCAGGGAACTGGTCTTGGTCTTGACTTGGTCGCCTTACTTCGGTCTTGGTCTCGACTGCTCTCAGTCTCAAACTCTGGTCTTGGTCTTGACTTGGTCTCAGTTTGGGCGGTCTTGACTACAACACTACGTATGGGAAACACTGGATCCACTGTTTGACATTAAGGGTTTGTTATGACAATAAAAATAGTTTAAAACCACAATTAACCATCTGGTTTCTTCAACTTTTACTCAGGAGCAAAAATCTGCCTTATAATAACATTTATCATAAGAATAATCGATGTTGAATCATGTGAAATGTTTTATCGTAACATCAATAACATTTTCAGCCATATTGCCCAGCACCTATATTTTCCACTTCAAGCACTGATTATAGGTGGTGGCAGAAAATGTTACCAGAATGCAGGAAATGAACTGTTTAATGCTCTAAATTTTCTGGGGGAGGACCCCCCGACCCCCCTTCATATATTTCCACATTGAACGTTTTATCAAACCAGTGTACAATTATCTTCTTGTCTTTTTCTTGTGACTCCAGAATTGTGTTTCTTTATGTTTCGTGAGCTATGTGTATGTCAGAACCCTAATCTGAGTCCCTATGTCCCCGTCAGTTTTCAACACAAAGTTACAGTCTTGCCGAACACATTTCAGGCACAGAAAAATGTCTTGCTTTAAGCCCTGTAAACAACAACTAGTGAATACACACAGTAATCCATGTGTTACACGATTTTAGATCCCTTGGTACAGCGGAGACCAATTTAAGGGCGACACACAACAAAAAACATTGCTGATCTGCTGTTAGCTACGGTCAAAAAGATATTAAATGGCGATTTTGTACCGAATACGTTTACCCGCCAATGTGATGGGTAGCCTTCCGACATTTAGACGCCAAACGGAAAAACCGCATTTGGGGCTTGGTGGTTGTATTTTTACTTATTTGCTTTGATTGGTTACACGTCGCAATTAATAGCCTATCAACACTGTGCTCTAGTGAGCAGCAGAGCTGTGTGTTGAAAAGAAGGCAGCCAATATTGCTGAAGGTGCAATAAACATCAAAATCTTAAGATCTGTTTCTATGATGACAAGCAGCGCATTGACCGTGTTATACCAGCATGAACAGGGTGCGAACTACTGGGGAGCTTAGGTCCCTTTAATAAGACATTAGCTCCTCTAATAGCATGATTTGTGATATTTTAGGGGGTCTCTAAAATATTGACTGCCTGCTTTATTGACATTAATTTCTATATTTCTCTCTCATTATGGATCCGCCCCAATCCCTCTCTGGTGCCGACGCACTGTGAACGGTTCATGATCATTCTGGATGAATATTATGCATGATCCATGCACTACTGCAGCTGGGAGCTCTCCGTAGCGCCACTCAACTTTCAATTCTTCCCTCTCACGTAAAAAAAGAAAGGTCAGGTTGCAAACACAGCCACAGCTGTTGTGTGAAGCGTAATTGTAGCAAAATGGCTACAGATGATGATGATTATGATTATTATTATTATAATAAGACAAAAAGCTCCATGCTCTCTGCTATTAATGATTCAGCAGTAAGAATCACAGTCTGTTCCCCGCATAATAACGTTTTTAGTTTTAAATTAAATTTAAAAAAGTAAGTTTTCATTTCAAGTTTTTATTTCATGAAAAATTCAACAAAAAATAACTGTTGTAGTGATTACACTACTACATCAGCATTACATTTTTTCTGTCTCACCCCCCCTAGAGGCAGCACTCACCCCCAGGGGTGTACGCACCAAACTTCGGGAACCGCTGGTTTAGAAGGTTTTCTAGTGGGCAATAACTGATGCTTTAATGTCGCAGCAGCGCAGCTATCTCCTTATGAGATCTGCATGTCTTCACATGAGTCATTTCCAATCCCAGGATGTCTCTCACATCATGGAATGTAAACATGAAGAAAGCAGTCATGATGCAATAGACCAGTTCATTGGATGACTTCTCCACCTAGTAGGGCAGCAGTAATTTCTTTGTGTTGAGGCTTAAAGCATTTGTGGGGAAAACTGCACAGCAGGTCCTGGCCTGATAATTCAATGCACTGGGGCCATAATTTAGCTTGCCATATTAAAGTTTGGTCAAGTGTACTTGTTTGTGATAACAGCTGGTACTGTGTATTATCATCAGTTGAATTGTTCAGCTGAGTGCATGGCTATTTGTTGTCAGTATTTTATCTGAAATAAGTGACATTGCAGCTGCAAGATGCTTCCTTATTTAGTTTATTTGGTTCTAATGTGGCACGCAAAGGATGACTGTGCATATTCAGAATGTGTGAAAGTGTGTTATCACAAAGATAACAGAAGGGACTGTAGTTCTTTTAAGCTTTTATTATTATTACAAATTTATTAGGCTAATTCAAAAAAATTGAGGTAACCTTTTTTTCTGATTTTTTTTATTTTACCATATCTTAACTGTTTCCCAAACTGTAATAAAATTGTTTAGTTGTCTGAACTAAAGTAAATGTATCTGTCTCTCCTGTACCTGGCTTGTCTTTGGACTATGCGGAAAAAAGAGCACAAGAATAGGCCTGCAAAATATGAGTGGAATGTACTGTACAAACTGCACAGAAACGGAGTCTGAGAAATAAAAGCTCACTATATTTTTGGTGTGAGGCTGCAGTGTTGACCAAAGTACAACTGTAACTGTTTTTCTTTGAAATATTCTAATGATTCTATTCTGATACCTCCTAGATGCTTTCTGATCTGGTAAACAAATACTACTACTTAGAAATGTGCATCTTTAGAATGCTTAATCTGTATTAACCTCCAAAGCAGAATACAGCGACGGTACTTTAGTCACCAGATACCACATAGGTAGGGCCAAGTGCTAGACAGAACTAGGGATGGGGATCGAGATACAAAATTTCTCAAAACCCCGAAAATCAATAAGGTTCGAGCTTATCGATACTGCTATCGAGACTTATGATGTAACGTTATGTCTCGAGCGTCAAAACTAATTTAATGTGAAACGCAATGGACAAGAAAACCATCAGGCTGCAGTCTCTGCCTGCTCCCTGTCGGCTCCTACACACACACAGCGGCAGCAGCAGAGCGAGAGGCTGCGCCGTCGCGCTGGAATAACGTTACGTTAGGTGCTCCAAACTACTGTAACGTTAGTTGATGACAGCTACACTTGTTACTGTAAGTACGTGCAATAAAACCTTCGCAAGTAATACTTTATCAATACACCTGTCTGTAAGGTAACGTTAAACATGTAGAAATGGTTAATTAAATCATCTCTGTCCTCAGTATCTCATCCTGTATGTTTTATACTAACACAGCTAACGCTCGCTTGGCATTAGCCAAATGTTAAAAACAAGCTAAATAGAAAGCTGTCTGTCTGGAGCACAGACTGGTCTGTCGTCTTAAAAACTCAGCTGCTGGCTGAGACAAACCAGCCGCTCCTCCTTCTACCTGGTAACCTTACCTGCAGCCAGGAGAGACGAGGAGGGACTGATGCAGACTGATGTTCTTTCTAAACGTCACTCACTACTTGTGATGTCAGATAAAGTTATTGAGTTACTTTGCTGTTGTCTAGAAACAACATTTAGCTGTATTTAAAATATTAAATTAAAAACAACCAGGCAGTTAATATGTACACTTGTATATATGTTTATTTATCGCAAGTGATATGTCATCTTAATATATAATGTTATGGCACATTGAATATTTTCCTCATACCGTGCAGGCCTACCTCATGCCAGTTAGGTCTGGTCTTACCAAATAACCATCACTAAATAATAGTAAAGTATCGATAGTGATATTGATAAAAAAAATCGGATTGTTAAGCAGTCTCAAAAAGGGTATCGATATCAATAAAAATTAATGATCCCTATCCCTAGACAGGACCAATTACAGCACCGAATATGTGCTAATAACACATTTCTGTAACATCTTGCATCAGTCAGTATGAAGGCTTTATGAAGGTTTCATAAAAACTATTGGAAATGGAGCTCAAGTGTCAGTATGCTGTCGTCTGTTGTTTGCCGGTCCTGTTTGTTTGTGTGCCATCATTAGTCATCGTCGCTCAGTTCAAAATGAGCTCTGAGCTCCCCTGCCCCCCACCCCACCCCCGCGCAGACAGCACCAGAGCAAGAGAAATCCTGTCTAGCCCAGTGCCGATGCAGAGTGATGTCATCCACATAAACACACACACATTCAGTCACACAAAGAAAATGTGCACTCACGAGGTGCCGTGGGACATCTACTCCTGCAAACACTCTCGCGTGTGTTTGCAGGTGTGTGTGTGTGTGTGTGTGTGTGTGAACATGTGCAGCCAGGCCATCATACATATAAACAGTAGTATGCCCCCCGATCTCACTCTTTCTCTTGCTCTCTTGCTCTCTCTCTCTCTCTCTCTCTCTCTCTCTCTCTCTGTCTTTTGGTCTCTCATTATTAAATAACATTTAATGAATCATTTATGAACATTTGGGAGTGACAGAGGCAAGAGGCGAACAGAACATGAAGCGCACCTGTGCATTTTGCCAGAGGCATGTTGTGTAACAGCAGCTAGTTGTGTTTCCTTGATCTTATGGAATAACATTAGTAACAGCACTGTATTGGAGTGCCCCCCCCCCCCCCCCCCCCCCCCCCCCCCCCCCTCTGTAGTGACACACAGCGTCTCCCCGTTTTGTCAGCTGGCGCCTTATCGTACATGGCATGCTGTCTGTAGAAAGAAACACTCAGGCTCTCCCATTTACACACTCCGTTGCATGCTGCTGCACACACACCATGCACATATTGACACACACCTGAGACACAGAGGAAGGTGACAGGTTATGGGAAGTAAATAAAGCTGGATAAATTGCTCTCCAGAGTGGCGAGTGGATGACATGGTCTGCACAAATGTAGCATTTACTTATTGTTTTGGATGAATGTTCCTGCTTTAGGAAGGACGAGTATGTCAGCCGGAGAGGAGCTATGATTTCTGAATCCTTATACCAAGTATTTTGTAAACCCAGCAAGCTGTGATCTACAAAATCCACTGCTTCAGAAAAACAACTATTCAAATTCAAATTGGCAACTATAAGCTTAGTGGATAACAAGAGAACATTTTGCATGCTTTAAATGGAATTACATATGAGAGTCCTAAATATGTGAAAAAAAAGTTGCATAAAGCCTTTTGTGGCTCCGGAGGAATCTGTGAAATCTGATAAACTGCCTCAAGTAATGTAACTTGAGTTATCGTTGGTTAGGGCTGAAGACGAAGTTCTAAAATGAGAATCTTGTTTTTTGGGGGTATGGAGTTAGAGAGAAGTGAGCTTACCAGACCCCTGTATCTTGCTGTTCATCTCAGCTGCAGGCTAGCGGCTCTAGGCTATATTAGCCAGTATTAGCATAACACACCCAAATCTCCAACTGAAGTAGCAGTGGCTGGCAGTTGAGTTGCATTGTGGGTAATGTAATGGTGCTTTGACACCTAACCTGTTAAAACAAACCCTGGTGCGTTTTCTCGGTTAGTACGGTTTGTTTGGGCTGATGTGAAAGCTGTAAAGCGGGCTCTGGTGCAATTTGCTTGTGATGTGAAAGTAAATGAACCAACCACATGATTTTAGCGTTTAGTGAGTTCTAGCATTATTTTAAAAGGTGGACTACTAATAAATCCATCCATCCATCATGAAATGGAATTGTATAAGCCATATATTTATGCAAATCCCACAGTAAAAAGCCCCAAATCATTACTGTACAAGACTCCTCTTTGCACCTTTGTCCTGTTTCTCATCATTATTAATAACAGCCGGTCGATTTGCAGTCTAATAATACTAATGCTTATACTCAATTATTTATTTGTGAGCTCTTTGTGACATCAAAGAACATAAATATACACATCAGATGCACTAAAGTGCTGCATAAACTGACCAGAATTTGATTTCCCATGTGGGATGATGTGTTTATGATGCAGGACGACAATCACCAAAACTATTCAGTCAATCACTGTGTATAACTTCATGTTTATTTTCTCTTGGTTTGTTTGTGGAAAGTCAGTGTGAACAGGAACCCCAGAACATAAATGCAAGTAGTGTAATGTCATTTTGGGCCTTGGTCTGGACTGAATGAACCGAATTCCAGGTGTAAAAGCACCCTAAATGCCAGGTTTGACAAGGAAGAAGAATGCCTGAAACAAAAAAGATGATATTTCTGGTTGTGCTTCATTGATTTTGATCTTTTTTTCTTAACTGTCCCTTGTGAGTTAGACAATGTAAGTTGAGTGCAATGGAGTTAATATAAATAATTCCTCCCATGTTTTGTCAAAATTGAATGACTCTCTTACACTGCTTGCCACAGATGGATGGATGAGTAAATAATGTAGTGACTGTCTTTCGCTGCTTTCAGTTTTGGCGAGGTAGTGTGTGACACGAAGCGCACCACTTAATCCTACAAAGCAGCAAACTAAGATGTTATGTCCTGCATTGCATTGTAAACAATCAGAATATTTATTTTCTGACTACCTAGTGCTCACGTGCGTAAGATTTTTGTATCCAAGAGCATAGAATTGCATAACTGAGAATTCAGAGATGCGCAAAATTTACTTCTCTTCCATTATTCTCTACAGTAAAATTTTCACTGTTATAATTTCCGCCTGAATCACATTGGACTCACATTGTAGAGGTCATTATATTTGGTGTTTCGCCATGACTGGCTCTTGCTGTTGGAAATAATGGCCTTGTTCTGCTCAATTTCAAACTTGAGAAGTTGCAATGAAAGCTCTTTTGCTATGTTGACTCCTACAAGGACTTTGACTCCCCTTGTCAGCAGCTCTCAAAGTACTCTGTACAATGTACACAGTGCTGAGAACAAATGTACAGTACAGTTCTCAACAAAGACAACATAGCTAAACAAAGGTAAGCAGGTATTATGTATAGGTGAGTAGATATAAAAATAGATAAACAACAACTAGACAGCAAACACACAATATCTTTATACAGGTGCGATATGCAGCTGAAATAGGTGTTTCCCAGTTTGAGGGCAGCAAACTCCCAAAGCTAATTGATTTGTAGTGTTTATATGTGCAAACATGCGTTTTGACACGACGGTGTCTTCATCAGAGCCAAAATGGACATTTTGAGCTGCAAATCAAGCAGTGTGCTCCAGGCCCTTTTCTTTTTTCTTTTTTTTAATACCTTGGATGTAAACCACCCAATACTGCCATTGTGAATTAAATGTCAACTCAAAAACAACTGCTACTAAAACATCACTACTTCAAATTGTAAAATGGAATACTTGACAAGTTAAGCGTTAAGATTTTTGCCAGACAGTCATTAACGATTCTGAGGACACTAATATTGTTGCACCCTCATGCATGAAATCGGATCAGTAAAGCTTTTGGTGCCGTAATCACAAGCCTACTTTAAACCTGAACAGTGTCTTTGCAGTGATTAGCAGAGAAGTGCCTTGCATTAATAGTAGGTGATGAGAGAGAGTAAATTTTGAAATGGACTACTAATTTGTTTTCTGGTAGCCTTTCAGTCACAGACCCACTGCTCAAACCTTTCAGTCTATCACGGCCCCCGCTCTGATGTGTCATATCTTCTCTTCTCTGCAGGTATGATTTAGACTGCAAGAGTGACAACCTCTCTAAACACGTGAGTGTCTCCTTCACCTCAGATGTTCAACAATCAATGATGCATTCATGGAGATATTATACAGACAAATGTTTACCATTCCAGTACAATAGCATCTTGATTTGAATCGGAATGAGCGGCACAACAGGAACAAAGCAATCGTGTTGGCATTTACACTCTCCTAAAGAGGAGACTAAGGATTTTTGTGGCCCATGTAAAAGACATTCATTGAGATTTTACACCACATTTTCTGTCTCTAAGAAATGTTTCTGACTGGCTTCCTTTTTGACTATTTTTCCTTGTGCTTGCCTTTATTTTATTTTTTATCTTTGTGAGATCTGAAGGAAATCTCTGTGATCAGTTTCTTCAAATAGACATTTAATCATCTGTATAGATAAATGTCTGATTTAACAAGTTTTAATTTATAATGAAAAAAAAAACAGAGAAAAGAAGTAAATACTCACAATCAAAAGCCAACCATGTCTCCTAGAAATTAAATATATTTTCTACTAATTTGTTTTGTCAGTTATGTTTTAGTGGGTAGCGTTATTTCTGCCTGAATCACGTTCACTGACAAGTAAGTAAGTAAGTAAGTAAAATTTATTTATACAGTACTTTTCACAGATAAAATCACAAGGTGCTTCATAATAAAACAACAAAATACAGTTCTAGCTAAACACCAGAAACACATTGACATATGACAGACAACTTTAAAACCAAGCTTAATGTTTAGCAAACGCCTGTTTGAATAACAGTCTTCAGCTGCTTTTTAAAAGAAACAACACCGTTTAAGGCGCATAACGAACTGGGGAGTGCATTCCACAAACTGGGACGACATTTTTTTTCCAGTGACAGAGGTGCTATGTTTTTTAAACAGGGAGGTGGTCAGGGTGGATGGTGGACTTACAAAGTGCAGGACTTTGACACCTTAAGTCCCAAGTGTGGTTTGGTTTAGGCAATAAATGCACTTTGGTTAAGGTTTGGAAATGTTATGCAAGTAAACTTGTTTTATCTCGAGCTTTGCGTCACTTTTTTTTTCAATATTTAACTAAGACCACCATCTTTCCCAAACATGAACAAATTGCTCTGAAAAAAACATGAATTCTATATTTTTTCATCATTATGTTGATAAAAACCATCCAAATTTTGCTTTATGTTTCCTAAAAAGCCTATTTGCTTTTGCAAATTAATACTATATAAATTTAATTTCTAGGAGACAACTTGGTTTGCTGGTTTGCAGATGTTTGGAACGTTTTCCTTATAAATTACTTTAATGATACAGTTTTTTCTGTTGGCTTGTATAGAGGATTACAAATACACATCTTGCGCTGTGTTGAAAATGATATATTCCATGAAAATAAATTTGACAGGCTTTGTCTAAATCTAAAATATTACTGTCAGCTTACAGCATTATTAAAAAGATGAGATTATATCAGCTTTGGCATTCCTTATCAGACGTCTGTTTGGTTTTGCTTGTGCTACTTTCAGCAGAACCAAACAGACGAGTGCCGTTTTGCAAACATCCTCCATACCCTCTTGCCACTGCTAATGATGGATTGCAGCTTAAAGTTTCTCCCAAACACAATTCAGCCTGCCTTTCTTGGTCAAGCTCTACCTCCATCTTGTTAAAACCTGTAACTTCTGATTTAGCTGCCCTACAGCCCCATCCTTCACTTTAAGCTCAAACAGAAGCTCCAGCAGCACCCTGCTCCAGTTCTGTCTATAAGCAAGGCTCCATCTCCACCCCCAGCCCCCTTCCTATTACCCAGCCTCATATTCATTGCCAACTGCAGGCGGAGTTCGTTTTCCCCAACCCCAGCGTGCCCCCGGGCTTCTACTGAGAGCGCTGAGCAATGTGAGTGTAGCGACTCACTCTCAGCATGAAGGCTGAGGACGCTTGGATGCATCCTGTCGTCGCTGTGGATGTGTGGGATTGGAGATCTGGCACGCAGTGATGGCTCCATTGTCTAAGCAAAGCCCATCCCCAGTCACGTGGCTTAAAGTAACAGAAAAAGTGGGGGGGGGTGGGGGGGCACAAGTACAGTATCTCTCTTGGCAGCTTCAGTGCCGGGGTTTGAGGAAGCCTCCTTCCTTCTGTCACAGCTGATGTTTTTCCTGTGCCATATGGTTTGCATACCTTGTGCAGAGCAGATATGGCTGCAGGGGAAGATGTGCATACAGTTAAGTCTAATTAAGGGGTGTCCTCTTTCTGGATGTTGCTTTTTCATTCTGACAGATGCTTGTCACAGCCCTGTGCACAATTCTTTATTTTACCTCTGTTGTGCACCAATATCCATTTTAAAAACAGTAATCTCATTTCAAAGCCTTATTCAGTATTTTAAACTCGATGATTAGCAAGTGGGGAAATAGCTTCTTTGTTTGCAGGCAGTAATTAAGTTAACTGGCTGTGTGTTCCCCGACGACTATTTGAAAGCAGTCAGGATTTTACTGCAAACATTTATACCCCTTATTAAATATATATTGCTGGAAACACTTTTTTTGTGACATTTCCATCTTTATTAGACTGATCAAAGTTGTGGGCCAGAATTGCCTGACTGCACCAGTGGACAGTGAATCCCAACTGGGGTTCAGGACCCCTCCAAGGGATCTGAAGATAAATCTGTGAAGTGTTGTGAGATGATGCTCTACAAATGTAATTATTTTAGGCTTTTCTCTAATCTTTTTCTTTTTTTTGTTGTGAAATGCTGAGTAGTTTTAGTTCCCTATTTAAAGGAAACAAAGAAGTTTAGAGGACTAAAAACACCCTTAGGTGGAACTATTCGCAACACAGACATATACTTTATGCATCCTGTATTGCGGGGTAGTAGCTTTATTTGCTTTAACTGCTTTATTTTATGGGGTTAAAAGCCAATGTAGTTTTGGTATTGGTCAACATACATATTGGTCCTGTTTGGGAAATGCAGGACAACGTTTGACAGCTACAGTGATTTCCAAAGGACTACTTTCTCTCTTAATTTTTGGTCAGACTCAAAGTCAAGTGGTTATTTCTGTTTGATTTCAGTTTTTTTTACAGAATAATAAATTCCACGTGTGGAAATTTTCTGTAGATTTTAATACTTTTAGGGTTTTATATTTATTATATAATATTATAGTCTTACTCTTTTTATTATTCACAAATTGTCATTGTAACCAACAGTCATAATTGACAAAAATATAAGAATCAGACTCATGTTAGCAAATAGTGGAACTTCCCTTTTTACTTCAGTAAGGAAAGTAGGACTTGAGCTGTGATATTTATTTGGAGATACCCTCCAAACCTTTTTTTTCCTGCCACCACTGAGCCTGTTAATCTGTAGCACCTTGGCCTCTAGCCTTAGATTTCTGAGGCATAACAAGCACTGAGCTGGGTCTGCTAGCTAGCGGCAAACTTCTTATGGAAAGGCCAGAGCTTTTTTGTCATCTCTTTTTGTTTCAAGACCTCGGCTGGGGGAGAAATTAGCTTTGCAACGGCAAAGATCTTTGGAGCAGCTTTATGCCCGCCAGACTCAACACGGCTCATCTGTCAAGCACTTTTACGCACATACTGTACATGTACATGCACACTTAGTTACGCACACATGCATACACAATCTGGTAGGGAAGGCCTCAGCATCAGTGCGTGAACAATTATTCCTTGCCTGTTGTAAACAGAATATTTTTTTCCCGCCTCTCTCTCCTCTCTACTTTGCTCTTCTTGCTAGCCAAAGGCTCCTCCTCCCCAAAATGAATCCTCTCTTATGGTCACCCTACAGTGATCAACAAGGACACAGGATACATGGAAAAGAGAAAGGCCATTCAGTGCCAGTGCCTTGATTGACTCAAAAATTGTGATGAAAAGCAGGCTACAACGAACGTTTATTTTCAATACATGTTAATCTGCTGATTAAATTCTCTATAAATCACTTTGTTTTTCATATATGACAAAGAAAATAATCAAATCATCACATTTGACAACCTGGAAACAGAGAATGCATGTATTTTTGCTTGAGTTGCTTATTGATTAGTGTATAGAAGAAACATTTCAAAATGAGCTCAGTTAAAAAACATTGTCAGGTTATTTTACAATTTCTCCACATAGGGAAACTTACTTTATACTGTTTTTGCTATAGCAAAGTGAAGCATGGTGCGTTTGGAAAACTTTTGGAACTTTATATGCCAAATACAAAAATATCCAGAACATCTTGATGAATGTTTCTCTCTGCAACTTATAGCCCTGCTCTTCAAACTCTTTTTTTTATTTCTGTTTCATGGGTTTACTTGTATATTTTTCACACAGGACTTCCTTGGCCAGGCGTTCTGTACGCTAGGTGAGATAGTCGGCTCCCTGGGAAGCCGCTTGGAAAAACCTTTGATGTAAGTAGCACACGTTACCATGCACACACATGCACCAACAAACATGCTCACTGCTCTTCTAATTGAAAGTAAAGAGGCAAAAGACTTGTATTGAATTACTCCAATCAGAGAGCCACCACCGGTGGCACAAAAAGCTGTTTGGACTTGCGTTTTGATTTTAGATTCTGTTCTGTTTAATGGCATGAATTGAAAATCAGCACATTATTTTAAGTTCACTTGCCACTGTTTGTCTTTGAAGTGAAGCGAAGCAGGGGGATGAAAATGAGCCAAGATGTTGATGAAAGCGTACACTGTCTCCGTCAGCCAAATGAGATGAATAGTTAAACAGCAGCATAACTAATGACAGACTGTAAACATGTTGCGATGGTAAACAGCGTGTAGTGAAAACGGACAGTTCACCCAAAGGGAAGATGTCAGTGGTGAGCTCCCAGCTCATTTTCTGAAGAAGCCTAAACTGAACTGAAGCCTCAACTGAGGCCTTAAGAAATAATCAGGGACATTTTCATATTAATAAATGTCTTTCTAATTTTTGCTCTCCAATTAGTATAAAAAATAGCGATTAAACATATAACAAGTTCAAAAAAGATGTTTTTCAGTCACTCTCTATGTAATATTGCCAAAAAATTCCACAATCTTCTAAAAACAGCAGTTTGTTTGGCATGAACAGAGGGAGAACTGAATGGTTAGCATGATTGCCTATGTAGCTGAAGCAACAGTAAAGCTAGAATACTTGAATAGTTAATAGTTAATTTTGTACTGTATTGTGTTTATGCAAAGTTCCTATACAGATGTTGTTTTAAGAGTATATTGAACAGGAAGGATTTTTATAGAAAAATATGTTTATAAACCAGGTACAGGTACTGAAACTCAATTAAGAAAACATGTTAGTGGATTAACATACCATTACATACATACTCTCAGATCTCAAGTATGTATATTTATTCTATGTAAGTATCTATTACATGTAACTATCATGTAAAAAGTAAACAAATTCTATACAATCAGTCAAATATAATTGTCAAGTTATCTCATCAGATATGTGCAGTTTCCCCTCTTAACCTACTCAAATGTTTTTTCCTTTCCCCCCTTTTTAATTTAGGCAGATTCAGCAGTTAATTTTGTCTTGAGTTCCACTAGTGCAATTCATCATCATTTATTTGCTAAACACCATTAGCCTTAAGCCATTAGGTGAAAATATATACTTTTTTCACCCATAAGTGCATAAGCAACATTAGGACATACACATCTATACATTTAAATCCATTATGCCTCAGCATGTATATAATTTACTGCCCAACATATCGCATAATCTTATTTATACAGTAACATTATATATATTATATATATTTTTAACAGGCCCTGTTCCTCTCAAGCCCATAAAATGCGGCAAGTAAAAGCCTATACAAAACTATTTTTAATTTTGTCTTTAATTATTGCCCCATGCTAGTTAACCCGAATAAAATGAATTATAATTAACATTCACCACTTCTTTTGTTTTTATCACCACACCCAGGCTCCTCCTTGAATAATCAGATTCACATATACAGAACCAACTAACATTAAATACTAAAGTGATAAACCAACCACACAGTTCATCAAATTACTATGAAGGTAAGCATCTTACTGGCTGTCTCTCCAGACTTTGTAGACATATCCAACCTGCACAGTCTTACCACAGATCATGCCACTGTCATAGCGTTTCTAACAGTATCTCCTTCTCCTGTTTTTTTTCCTGCTCCTTTAACATTTTGTAAAGAATACAACCTTATTTAAGGAAAAGTATTCTCAGCAAACTCAGTCGACACCAGTGAAAGATATTGTTGGCCCCCTCACAACAAATATACAAACTGAGGGGAGACATTTTTTTGCTTTAAACCATCAGTGGCTCCTAAGACCTCGACCAGGTTCATAAAATGTACAGTTCTTTGTTACACTACACTTATAAACTGAGTTGGAGTTATCTTATGTTATCTCAGCTGCACTGTAACTGTCCTCCAACACACACAGCAGACGTGCAGCATCTTCTTGAGCTTACTGAAAAGAACAATTTGCTTTTGTCTTCCTCCTGAGGCAACGAGCCATCAGTAGTCTGACCCTCACCTCACTCTCACAATATGTGTGTGAGATTGTGTGTGTGTGTGTGTGTGTGAGAGAGAGAGAGAGAGAGAGAGAGAGAGAGAGAGAGAGACTGTACTGGCGCCTAGTCCCATGACTGTCTGTATGTCTCTGTCTGATACTGTGTGTAAAAGTGTGTGTGTGAGAGAGAGAAGTGATTGTGCTGGCGCCTACACCCATGTCTGTCTTTGTCAGTGTGTGTGTGTGTTTGTGTATCGTTGTGTGAATGTGTGTGTGAGAATCAATGAGCGGTTGCAGCTGAATGGGCCTGCTGAATAATGACACGCAAGATATTTATGATGTAAGAATGGGTTGCTGTCGCCGAGTTATGTAATAACCTCTGCCTGCAGTCATTTACTCAGTTCTGGTGTGTGTGTGTGTCCATGCATACTGTACCATTTTTTTTTTTAGCTACGTGAGGATATTTTTAGATATTCTTTATTATTCTGTAATACAGGTTTGTGTTTGTAAGTTTATACGAATGCATGTGTGTGTGTGTGTGTGTGTGTTTGTGTGTGTCTGTGTTTCAGTACTCGCTCTGCTGCCTCCAAGTGAAACACAAACAAGTCAAAGGGATCACACCTCTACTCAGTCAAGGGGAAGCGGATCACAAAAATAAAAGAGCAACAAAGACAACTGAGATGACAATAAGCTCCAAACACATAAAACATTTTCACTGTATGTCACATTCTGTATATGATATAAATGAACTCCATCATTATCTTTGTTATGTTGCTGCTTTTGGGTTAAATCATTTTCAACAGTAACCAAAGTATTGAGGTACCCAGTTAGCTATTGGCGGATTCGTATCCAGGTGCCCTTTTAGGACTTTTTCAATGGCTTTTTTAACATTGTGAGATAGGGCAGTTTTGCTATTTTAATGAAAATCATGCATCAGTTATCCATTATAACACTATTGACAGACTGAACGATGAGATTGAACGAGTCTATGTCAGATTCACCCATTCACATACAGTCATATACTGATGGCAGATGCTAAGGTGCCAACTGCTCATCAGAAACAGAAACTACACATTTACACAGTTTGGGCTTCAGTATCTTGCCCTAGGAAACTTCTACAGGGCAACATTTCCTTATATTTCTGCAATATTTACACATCATTTTATGGTTAAGGTATTGTTCAGTTCAGGGAAATATTGTCAGTATGGTTAAAAGAAGAAAAAATAACCCACCTAAATTGCAGGTCAGTGACAGGACGTGTCCCCTGCATTTAAGGTGGAATGAGCTCCACCTCCCTACTCCGTACATTGGCTCTAATTGTAGATATTTTTAAAGCATGTTTTATGGGCATTTTATACCCCTATTAGAAAGAGTACAATAGAGATGTGACAGGAAATGAGGGAAGAAAGAGGGTGAATGACGTGCATCAAAAGTTTTGGGACAGAATCAAACCGGGGAGGTTTTGATCCGCCATTAGGCCCCCTATAAGTCTCTATTTGATGTAAATCAAGATTGTCCAGTACAAACAAGACACTAGGCTGTCTATAGAGCAACACTCAATGCATTATTTGTGTTCATCGATTGATGCCTGTAGCTCTCACCAGACACATCCTACAGACAGAGAAAGTCATCAAGTGCAGTAGCCAGGGATGTGCTGTCGATCCAAGCTGGGAAATAGGACAGTGGCGGATCCTGGCATGTCTACCCCACTGACAGTAAAAACTATGGATACCAATAAAATACATATGTTAACATATGAAACTTTACATATTACACTCAATAACAAACATAATCAAAGAAAACCAGACAATAAACAACAATTCATGTAAAGAAATTAAAAAGTCTATCTTGCAAATACATATCCAGATGCAGATTTGTTTTAAAAATGTTATTAAATACAATTTTGAGTATGGTGCGGGCTTGGAGGAGGTCTTTTTATTATTCTACTACACATATATAAGATAATTGATTAGCAGCTCAAAAGAGTATCTCAGCCTAAATACCCATTTCAGTGGAAAACATGCACTGATGCTTTCAGCGTCACTCTCCCTTCACCCAACAGCCTCCCATTCACTCCTCCATCTTTCTAGTGACTCTGTTCTTCCTCTCTTTGCCTCTATCCATCGCTTTCTTGTTCACTCTTTCTCTGCCATTTTCCCATCTGCCCCCTTACTGAGCAATTTCTCTGCTCGTACAGTAAATTAATTCCACTGAATGGTTCCCTATGCATCAAAGGACGGCGGTGTGTCTCAGGTGATGGGGATATCAAAGCCTTGCTTTAATTTGCTGTCAGTTTCTCCACATGTGTTATTGTACACCGTGCCGTTACTGGACAGTACTTAGCCAAATTAGATTATCTCTCCTCTTCCTCGTTCTGAATCAGGCCTGCGGTCTGTGGCATTCATTTGGTCTATTTTTAGTGGTCAGTCTCCCTTGGCTTTATTGGCTGGATGTTACGCTTCGCCAGCTCAGGATGTAAACAAACATTGCAGCTGAAATGTCACTGAATGTGGTTTTTGATGTTCTTTTTTGGAGGGATTTAATTCAGCATTAATTAATATTTATTTAGGCAATTTAGGCAATGGATGTTAGAGAGACTGAGAAGAAGAGAAATTTAATTCCCGGTCTGCAGGGGTCTCCCTTGATATAATTTTACATTGTATATTGCTTCTGTTTGAGCATTTGAGCAACTAATATTTTAACCACAATACTATTGTTTGGTGAATAAATACTAAATGAGGAAAGAAAGACAAAACACGTGTCCTTTATCACTATAGATTAGAAGATATTAGACTCCGTATCAGTTCAACAATTTGCACTTTATCATCTAACCAGAAAGCTCAATCAGTCGTAATGTGCTTATAGATATACTGTATACAGTTGAATGAATGATGACTTCTGCAGAATAAACAACTAACCATTATGAAGTATGTACAGTAGAATTAATGTAATAATGATATATAAAGTGTAAAAATAAGCTAGTATGCACTGTATACAATCAGATCAAGGGACAGTTTGCTGATACACAGTGCTTCATGCAAACAGGGCCATAGTGTGAATTGTTGTAGGAAAAGCAAAGTATGTTGTTTTTAGAAGGAGATGAAAATAAGATGAAAGAAACAAGATAATTAACTTGTGCACACAAGATTTTTTTAAAGGAAATCTCCATTTTGGACTTTAGGGGCTCTGTAACATTACTCTCTTATACCACTCAGACACATTTTCCGTGTAACTCTGTGGTATCAAATCATTGTCCTATTGTACCTGTCACAAGCCCATTGCTTGAGGCTTATGGCTGCTTCAGTCTAATGGGAATATTTTGGGGGTTTTTTTCTAGTGGGATCCCAGGGAAGAAATGTGGCACCATCATAGTGCGAGCAGAAGAACTGAGCAACTGCAGGGTAAGAGTCTGTTTGGTTATGTTCTGTGTATTTTAGCATTGATACTGTTTTGCTTAAAGGATGCACCAAAGACATTTTTTCTTAGACACTGGCGTTGCCATAACACCAGAAATTTGTCTTCAATTATAGAACCAAGTGTATTATCTAAAAGCGTATTTTCTAAAAACGCTACTCTACTGCTGCAAGCAGCATCAGGCACCATCACAGAATAGATACTGTGTTTTATCTTACCATGTTATGTCAAAAAATTGCAGTAACTTTTGCACAGTTTGGTTTTTCTTTCTGTTGGCTCTGTAGGCCAAAAAAGAAACCCAAAACACTTTTGTCCATAGTGCTAGTTTTCAACGAGTTGAAGATACACACAGCAGACATTTTGACACTGTTGTCGTCATTTGAATTTTGTGATGAGCCAGACTGTGATACACTTACAAACACTTTCAAATTAAGCCTGTTAATCTTGATTTAATCTTCCAGTCTCTGTTTTGATGCAGGTGAAGATCAAGTTTTAATATTTACTTCAAGAACTCAGTGGGTGAAAATATCAAAAGCTACTCAAATGCAATGTGTTCTATCTTTGTCATTAACAGTGAAGATTTATTGAAATTGTGCCAGTCCTACGAGATAATACAGAAATCAAATAGAGCAAATTAACTTCTAAAATGTATCTGTCAGAAACAGAATGTATCTACATGTAGGTGTAAACTGACATTTGTATTTGCACTGACATGGCATAGAGAAGTGGTGTATCACGCTTCATCATGCTTTTGACGTAATATTACTTGTTGACAGCGGTTAGTCAAGTTGTGTGTCATTTGTAAGCCCTGCGGCTGTGTGACATCAATATTTTGGTCACTTCCCTCCTTGCCAGGAGTTGGTGATGCTGCAGTTTTGTGGTAACAAGCTGGATAAGAAGGACTTCTTTGGAAAATCTGATCCTTTCCTCGTCTTTTACCGCAGCAATGAAGACGGATCGTAAGTTGTGATATCAGTTTGCTGAATTAACAAAAGCAGCTATCTCAGTTTACACACAAAGACACATACACACAGCATGTAAATATGCCTGTAATGTACTTAGACTCTAAATGTGATTTTTTCATGCTCTAAAAACCTCCCATACAGAAGATATAAGGTCTGAACCTCCTATGCGATGTTACATAACTCGTGGTGTTGTATATGTGACTAATGCCGTCCAGCAGTTACCAGGAGAAACCAGGAGAAGAAGAGATGAGCAGAGATAATAGGACAGAATTGATGAGAGGAAAATAAAGGGACAAAGCGATAAATAAGATAGAGTTGAGTGAAAACTGTGTGTGGAGGTCGAGGTTTCTTTGCCCCGCAGATGCTTTTAAGTCGATATCAGTGTCTTAGTGAAGACACACATTCTCTTTTTGTTCAGCTGGGTATTTACTGATGCAGCCTAAATGTTCAGCCGCAGGCTATAAAAGCAGCACGCTGTGACTACAAAGAGCCACACTAGGTGCCGCGTAGAGAAGAAAAGGAAGCTGTTATATCATCTAAAGATCATGCTTTATGAAATACTTTTAAGATTACACCCCCTTAATAACAACAACAACAACAACAACAACAACAACAGAGAAGAGGTGCAATCAGGGTTTTATTTTTTTGGACTTTAAAGTCCAGCTGAAATATCTTATATCTGCTCTGTAAATTGCTTGTCTTTTGTTCTTCTTTGAGAAAAGATCTGAAACCAAAAGGGAAACATTTGTATTTTATATTTTTTGGTTTCATGAGGTCACTGTCTATTTTTGCAAAAACGCAACACTCTTCCAATATCGGTCTATTTATATGGAGTTATTTCGATACAGCCAATCAAATTTTGCATAGAGCAGTAACGTTAGCGTTCTATCATAGTCAGTTGAACTTTGGTGAATTTGCGTCACTGATCATTAAGTGAGCCATCTTGACAGTGTTTGTAGACACGGGGAGTCCAAAATATATGAAGTTTGTACCTTTTTAGCTGTGTTGTGACATTTTATTCTACCTTCTCTGTCAGAATGAGAAGTGTTCCACAAAAGAGCAATAGTTTCTAAGACTAAAGTCAATGGTACACATATGTCTTTTGAATAAACTGTAAATGACAAAGCAAAGATAATGAGTTTGCTAACTTACCATTAGCAAGAGCAACATTTGACCAATACATCTAACATAGATTAACTGAAAACAGCAATTCAATGTGTGTACCATAGTGTTTTTAGCAGTTGCTAATTTGCAACTAGCGCTAGTCCGGGTTGGGCTGGCCAGCTTCAGTAGTTCACCAACTAGCCCTGAAAGTAATCACTAAGTCACCAAGATCCAGGTGAGAGGAAGAGGAGCCTTTCAGATTCCCTAAAGTCCTTTTTTCTTCCTAGTGATACTAAAGGGCTTTTAACAATACATTTAAAAATGACGTTGCTACAAAAAAGGTACTAAAAGGGACTAAATATTATTTCAGTTGGACTTTAAGTTAAATTTATTCCGTTGTTGTTTATTCTGTTCTGCTCACAGGTATACCATCTGCCACAAAACAGAAGTGGTGAAGAATACTCTGGATCCGGTGTGGCAGGCTTTTAAAATTCCTGTCAGGGCGCTCTGTAACGGAGACTACGACAGGTACAGTAGGAGACAGTAGGAATCCCACAAACATTTCACTCACAATTTGAACAGTTGGACTAGAAAAAAGGCCATGCTTATATTTAAATACTGACATTTATTTGACATATACAAAGGATAGTGGAAGAATTTACACAGGGACAGGGGAAAATGTTTTTTTTTTATTTCACAAGGGTGCAATCAGTATGATTATACAATATCTAGTGTCAGCTTTGCTTGCAAATACCAAGCTTACCACCCGTTAGCTAAGGAATACAATACTAAAAAGATAAGGCTGCTTGTAACAGTGTTACTTTACCAACCCAGCGTTACGAAATTTTACACTATCAAGCATTGACACATTTAATTAGTACTGTAAAAACTGACTCATGCTAGGCTACATTCTAGCAGTAAAAAGCTAAAAATAGTCTTGCTTCTTCTTATTGAAAATTTCATTAGTTCCTGTGTAAACTTGCAACAAGAGTACCACTGTACTATGCCTATGCAATGCTGTACAGTAGCAAGCTAAACTTGTGCAAATTTTATGCTGCATCAACAGAAATCTTTGATCAATTTCGTCATTCTATATAATGAACATATATCATAATACAGATTTAGAGGACTGATCCGTCTTGGTGGTGGTATGTGCTATCTGAGTGCTTCCTAATTCATTTTTATTTTGATCTTTTTATAAATCGTTTCTTATTGACCTGGGTTACACAAGGTTTATGATAACCTTCAAAAAACTGCTTTGTAACTCCCCTCTCTGCATTACGTAGGCTTGTCCACTTAGGACCCCAGTCTTTCACGTACCAGTTGCCAGCATTTTAAGCAGAAAGACTGTAAATCAGTGATGCTAATTGGTTTTTTAATGGGATTTTCTTCTCCTCCCCTTGTCCCTCCTCTGTTTTCTACAGGAGCATTAAGGTGGAGGTGTATGACTGGGACAGAGATGGAGGGTGAGGGAACAATGCTCTTTCTTTTATACTGTTAAACTAAAGTCATAATGTCTGCACTGGATTGCATGAGCTATATATTTTGGTGATCCTATTATTTCTTTTTTTATTCATCCTAAAAGCTGTTCTAAGATATAAAGATACCATTTTTGCCTGATGACACTGATATTGTATGCTCCTTAAAAATAAAAACTGCCCTGAAAATATAAGAGCATATGTGCAAAAGTAGGGAAGGGCGTTTGGGATTATAGTCACGGATCATACTTTATAATGTTTGTCCTTATACACCCTCTTTTTTTCCACAGAGTAAATATTGTAGACAAATACCACTGCAGAGCCCTACATTTGACAACACTCCCTACTGCTTTAAACGTACATTAACTATTAATGCGGTTTGAATGGCCCCTTGACAGATAACTTCATAGAGTCTGTGGGGGAATAAAGATGGTGTTTATCTTGTGAAGCAAGTGAATTTCCAGCTTTCAGGGGCTCACTTTCCCCCTTCATTGATAATTTCACATACAGTTTTTGACATTTCAAGGGCATTGAGCTCCCATAAAATTCTGACCCTGGTTCCCACTGTGTTGATTATCTCCATGAAATTATGAAATTGGTTGCCACGCCCACGCCTCCGGTTACCAAGGAGCTTGTTAGTGATACTCCTGATTTCTCCTGTACTTTGAGGACTATTTTACAGAGAACGTGAATACGCTACAAAGAAATGAATCAAATCTGTACTTCTTGAGCAGTAATTTTTACTGTTACTATTTATTTATTATGGTGTCTTAGCTTCACCACTGTGCTTCTCAATATAATGCTAAAATGTGACTGTGTTTTTGTTTTTACAGCCACGATTTTATCGGCGAATTCAGCACCAGCTACAGAGAAATGTCCAGAAGCCAGTCACAGTTCCACATCTATGAGGTGATATTCTTCACATACACACACACACACTGACATACATGTCATGAATGTAGTGAAAGTCTCTCCCACGCTTTCTATTTAGTCCTTTAGCTGACCCCAATTCAAATCATAACCCTAAAAGCAAACCCTCAGGCAGCCCTTTGAAGAGGTGGGGATCATCACACTTTCCATAAATGCCCTCACAAATACTCAGATTGGTCCGTGCATGGGAGATCTGTGATGTGGGACAATTTTTGACACAGAGCATGAGGTGAAAAAGAGTTTAAAATTAAGCTAGCACCAGTTCCTCACAAGACGTTGTGAGTTCCTTCACTAACTGGCCCATTATCAGCACAACCTGAATCACTTACTGTAGAGGCAGGAATAGCGTGTTATGTTCAATAACGTAACTGTGCAGACACTAACAAGACGGAGGAATATTTAGTGGGGTTTAATAAACAAACAGGTGAGATGGGGTCGATTCTCCAGAAACAAAAGCAAGGTAGTCCATAAATGAAACGGTGAGTAGTCCATTAATCCAAACGGACAGAAAATATCCAAACATCCAGAGAGAAACAAAAGCAATATTCCAGAAACACGGGACACAAAACATCCACAGTGTAGCACAGTGAAGAAACAATGAACGAAAAATGCTGACCTTTACACATCTGAGGTGCAGACTGTAGGCAAACATTGATGAAGTGTTTATAACATTACCTATCAAATTTGGCTTTGGTAAATTAAAGTTTAGGTAAAGCGCAAAACGCCTAAATTGAGCTTGTGTTGAGTGAGGTCAACTAAAACTCTGAATGTCCCCGTGACCAGGACACCTAAAAAATTAAATTATCCATTTAGACACTAAAATCTTTTGTCAAATAAAGTGGCATGAGCATTTTCTGAGAAATTATTTCTTTTGGAAGCAATGTTTTTCAGCTTGTGAACAAAATTAAACAAAGCTTCTTCCCTGCTTAAACTGAATGTAATGTGGTAATAGGAGTGCTGTCTCATCAAACTTATTTTTGTTTTAAATTATAATTTTGCTGGATAGAGTCTTAGTTAATTGAAACAAGAAGACATAACTTTTCTGTCACCCTCTGCTCACTGAGTCTCAACAGTGGATTGAAGCTCATGTTTTCTCCACAGGTACTAAATCCAAAGAAAAAAGGAAAGAAGAAGAAAAAGTATCAAAACTCAGGAACGGTGAGTCAGCAGTTTGTACAGCTTTGACTGATGTTTTCCCATTGTAACACCACAGCTGCACTTACACCAGAGGCCCTTTGTTTAATTCCAAATTGCTATTCAGAGTTGATGTGATTTGTTTGTGTTTATGTATGCATTTTCCACCTCGGCAATGTGTACAATACCAACAGGAGGTGACAGTGATGTGAAAAAGACAAGTAGAAGACGGTGTCAGGGAAACACTAATACAATAAATCACCACTTTTGAAACCATTTGTTACCTATCATGTTAGCTGTTTTGTTTTATTTACACTTCAATGTCTCATTGTCTTTCATGCCAAACATATTTTCCTATGGAGATCTTACTGAAATTTTTTTAAATCAGATTTGGTACCGTACATATATCCATACCGTTCTCTCAATTAATGATAAGGCTGAATTATCAACACGTAAATCTGGTGACTTCCCTGGAACCCTCGACCTCCAGGGGCCCCAAAAACCACAGAGAATTTTGCAAGTAGTAGAAAAAAATCAACTGTGCGCTGCATTACTAAGTAATCGTGTGGTCTTATTTTGCATTTGTATAAAAAATCTATATAATTTCATTATTTTAGTTTATAATGTGCTCACAAACTAAATGAAATATAGAAAACCAACTTGGAGGTAACAAAGCTCCAAACAGCATGTTATTATTGCCTCTGGGCACAGACAGTTCAATTCAGCCATGCTCTGAACAGGTTTTACTGCTTTCACTGAATAGGAATTCTTAGTTTTAAATGTAGCCTTATAGCCATGCATGTGTTTGAAGAGTTTGTGTTATACTGTATAATTGTGGTTCAACAGTGAAAGGAGCTGGCTGGAATGAACTTGAGAATGAGAAATATTGAGAAATAAGAAGACATAAGAAGTCTACCTAACCAGCCTGACCACTGTTTTTACCATCACAGAATGACAAAATTAGAAACTAAAGATCATTGGTTCGCTCTAAGAATCAGGTTTAACACACTCTGCTCACACTGTAAAAGTGAGCAAATTTCTGCACTTTTCTGACTGGCAGGTCACCCTCCTGTCCTGCCTGGTGGACACTGAGCTCTCCTTCCTGGACTACATCCGAGGCGGGTAAGTTCACAATAAACGGCAGCGTGTGATTTTGCAGAGATTAAGCACCAACATCACTGTCATCGTTAAATCCAGAGTCACTAGCAGTTGCGATGTAGTGTAGACTCAGCTGAGAGGATTACTGCATGGTGTTTATCTCTTAGCTCCAATATTAAGACAGACAGATGCTGATAACCCGCTGCTTAATTGCTCTCTGCTGCATGCTTTTGAAACAAGCTGTGGTATAATCTAGCATGATTGATGATTCCACTTTACTCCTTATGTGATTTATTTTCTCTTGTAGGACTCAGATTAATTTCACAGTGGCAATTGATTTCACAGCATCAAATGGTAAGCATTGCTCTTATCAATAAAATCCCTTCAATGTATTGACCAGATAAAACTTTGGTGGTTAACACTCACATCTGTTTTTGATGTGAACTCTTAAGTTACTCCTTATCAGTCAATTTTAATTTACTTATTCTTACAACAAGTCAGCCCCTTTTACTCAGCTATAGAGACAAAAAGGAAAAGTAGCTGAAAGAACGATTATGTGAACATTATCTTTTACTTTAAACATCTGAGCTTAGTTTGATGTTCTTTAATAACCACAATTTGTACAGTTTGTGCCTCATTGTAGATGAAAACTCATTACACCCACATTTTTAAAATTAAATTTCCAATTCAGATTGTTGTCACCATATAGTTAGTGTTTATGAAGCCCCACAGGTAAACTGCTTTGCATTTTTATTAGTGACAACAATTCAACGGCAAACAAACAAAACAAGCACTTCTGCACAGAAGACTTTGTCACATTGATGAGTAATGTTCTCATTTTAGTAAGAGATGATTCGGTAAGTTAATATATGAAATACAATTTTGTAGACATCATTATGTCACAGGAGAAATGAGTGGCTTTCTTTACTGCCATCAAATAGGCTTCCCAAGTTCCCATCTATGAGAATGGCTGAAATAATCGGGATATTATGCATATAATTAGATTATAGTTCTTGGCAATTGGTACCATGCTGAAGTTTTTCTTTGAGTCCCATTTGCTCAAATTTGCAAAACTACTAACAGAAGTTTTTCAAAGTTTAGGTGTAACTCCTGTGCCAAGCTGTTTTTGAGGAAATGACTGAAACTATGTATTTCTTACCGATTTTTAAAGATTCATGTCTTCAGAAAGAACTTAACAGGCTGAATGCTAAAGACAGTTCGGAAGTCGGAAAGTACTTTAATGTCACCACTGTTGTTACAGTTTTTCGATTTACTGGATGTATTTATTTTTATCTGTTCTCATTTCCCTGTTGGTACCAAAAATACAGACCAAACAAGTGAAGCTAGGCTTTTGATTTAAGCATTTTTATCATTCCTTGTTTGTATTTTTTGTATGTCACAAGCGGCTTCTTGCATTTATGGAAAGAAAAGGAGCTTTTTTACAGATCAAAAAGTTATCATCAGCATTATTTCTGAGTAATCACATGTTTACTGATTTCATTTATTTAAGGTCAGCAGGTCACTGCAGCTCAGCATCTTAAGTGTAGTAGCTAAATTACAACTGTGGCTTCTTGTTACTGCAAAATGATGGTTCCATACACTACCCACTGAAGTTTTAGGCAACCAGTGAGATTATTTCTGCCTCCAGCGCAGCTGTGCTTTGGAGAAATGTTTGTGTAACTAAAACTCCAGTCTGCATTTTAACCCTCTTCCACCCACTCCCCTTCTTTTTACTTTAATATGACTCACAGCTCAAGGGGAGCAGGCATAATTACAGTTTGATGCTGATGTGTGTTGTATTGTGTTGATCCGTTTGGGTTCCAGGCAACCCTTCCCAGCCCACCTCGCTCCATTACATGAGCCCATACCAGCTGAATGACTACGCCATGGCACTGCGGGCTGTTGGAGAGATCATCCAGGACTACGACAGCGACAAGATGTTTCCTGCACTGGGCTTTGGTGCCAAGCTTCCCCCAGATGGACGGGTCTCGCACGAGTTTGCCCTGGTGAGTTGACAACTTTCTCCCATTATTTGTATCGTCCAGCTTTCCACCCGTCTCTACACACACACACACACACAAATCTTCCAATCATTTATCCTTCCATTTATCCTCCATTTTTATCTGTGCATCCATTTCCCTACATGAAATTTACATAAAATATGCCAACATCTGCCTGTTCATTTATTCAACATAATCATCCATAACCATGTCTGGGAAAAATGAATGGCCAAATTTTTACCCAATGTGGAATTATTTGATAGTGTCAAATAACAGTCCAAATAACTCTGGTGATCTAAAAAAAATCTCTGGGAAACATGAACATGTCTGTACCGGATTGTATGGCATTTGTTGAAATTCTCTATATGTCCTGACAGTAATCCAATGCTGTGACACAAAAATGAAAAAACAATGGGACTGTTGCACTCACTCCAAATGAAACTGTGCACTCTGCCCCTGCACTCATTGCAAATGAAAATTAGTTTTTTGGGTGGGATTTTTTCAGCTGGATACTTTCAAATTCTGCCTAGCTTGCTGGTTTCGCCAACTTTACCTATCCCAGCTTTAAGTAAAATCAGAGACAAAATCTTGAATCTAATTTTGAACATTAAGATTAAGACTGGCTGTATAAAAAAATCAACAACTTGGCTTGTTGTCAAACTGCTGTTGAACATGGCATTGAGAATAAATCTTTCAATAGCTTTCGTGCCAGACAGAGGAGCTTGTCTGTCACAGTGAGGGTAAAGACAACTTTCATGTTTCTCACAGAAAGATATAAAAACAGTTATACTTATTTACTTATATAAAAGTAAACTTAAAACACACAGCATGCAACCACGCACTTTCATACACAGATGACCAATTACAGACAACAGTGTATTGGTGGGTGGTGAATGCTGCTGTCCAAAAACATGAATACATTCAGCCAACCTGTGCAGACTGTGGTGATGGAAGCCAAATGAGCTGGTTAGTTTTTGGCTGTAAACAAGACTTCATAGCTGTGCACACCAAGCACACCACATTTTGCTTTGTTTTCTCTATATACTGCCAGTCAAGTCCTACTGAAGTGACAAAGTTTCATTTCTTTGAGGAAATTATACCAAGGTTTGACAATCATTTGAAAACGAACGTATGGAAATCATGCACACAGTACCCATTAAGGATACATAATCTGGATTATTTGTGTCCTCCATTCAACACCATCAGCCTTCAACCATGCTTCATTTTCACTCTCCATCTCCGTCCTCCATCTGTCCATACCACTCTGAAAATGTCCTGACCACTCCTCAGCCACCCATAATCCTCTCCCTGGTCCACTGTCACTTCCAGATGTTGCTCCAGAGGCGTTTACAGCTATTACAGCTGCTCAGCGTTGGGTAACAGCCTCCCCAGAGGCGCCAGACCTTGAGACAAGGCACAAATGCATTAATCTAACCATTAAGGACTTAACTTAGTCAGCTCTTAAAGAAGAGGGTTGCAGCTGTGTAGCCACAGTGGGAGAAAGCCAGCACTGAATCGACGTAATTATGCAAGCTCCATTTACAAAGCAAAGGAGTCTCACGTGCACTGTTCGCACTCATGGGCAACCAAGCAGAGTCTGTCAAGATGGTTTCAAACTCAGATAATTAGAAAGCCCTAAACATATGGGTAGCTTAAATAATGCATTGTTTGCTGTTTGTGAGTTTTTGTTTTTTGGATATCTTAAACCCAGTCAACCAGACATCAATTTTAATAATTTTGAAAGGATGTGGGGGCTGCAGAGATGCAAAAACACTGCAACAACTGTGTTTCAACATCTTAAAATAAGAGTTTACTTTAGTCGATGTTGATGACGACTTCTTTTTAAGACACAGTTTTTGCACTCTGGTGCAAACAAACTGTATCTCACCACAATGTATTTTACCAAAATGCTTCTCCTCATGCAGAGTTAAAAATGTGAAATGGCTTGCCTCAGGATACTCTTTACTGAAATGCTGCAACAGAAGAATTAAACTGTTGACATTTCCCTAAAATATGTGTAATATGTTTAATGTAAGATTGGATTTTTACATCCTTAAGGGCTTGCAACCCTCTAGTGCCTCTTACACTAGGTAATATTTTTTAATATATTTTTTGATATTGGAATATTATTGATGTTTTGGCCCTGGGGTTGCCATTTTTGATATCTCTGAGTGTGCATGTAATCCTGTTATCCTGCAATTTGCAGCCAAAATATGTGCGTTTTGAAAATAAAATGTAATGCCTTTACAGTCTTTTTCCCATAAAGGGATACGAAATCTACAAAAAAATGTTTATTTTCTCCTTCATGGTGACGCTGTTTTTTATTATTCCTTTCAGCTACACTCTCTGAATATATCAAAACAAACTGTATTTAATTTAGTTTTAACTTTGATGCATAGTGTTAGTGTGCGTAGGTCCCAGCTGTACCCGTAGATGTAATGTAAGCAAGTTATTCTGATTGCCCTTGAATATATTTAACACATTTTTCACAACATTAGCTTGCTGACAATAAATCAATGAAGGAGCACACTGTATGTAAACTAACTCTTAGCCAGTGTTGTAGTGAACACCACCAGGAAAGAGGCTGAAGATACTGCAGACCAACAGCATCATCCTTAAGGAGAAATATGAATGTGTAATCTTTTCATATAAGGTCTGCTTTTTTAGAGTTCCTGAAATTACATGAAAGCGTACTCAAATTCATAGACAACAGAATCTGTCTTGTCTTAAATTTGCTTTAGTACACAAGGAGAAGAACTTACTGTTTTTGTCTTCAGCTTAAAATAATGGTATGAAGTAAGGTTTAAGAAAGACTTAAGGCTTTCTGCTCTGTGTGCAAGCACTTGAATTGCGTTGCAGCAGCTGTTCAAAGACATTTGATGCAAGCCTACACATCATACATTAAAAATAAATACTTTGATACAGATTAAATATTATGACCGTCATGATTTTAAATAACATGGATTAGGAAAAACTTCCAACGACCTTTGTGCATAAGAAATATCTTAATTTCTTGAATTTTCATTTGCACTGACATTAAATGTTATTCTTGATGAATAAAAAGACTTTAGTCAGTCTCAGGTGTTTTACTTAAAAGTTCTGGTACCAGGAAGCTAATTCCACCCATCAAATGCGGCAAAGTGTTACAGTTTGCCAACTCCCCATCCCACTAGCTTAGTTATACCTAAGCTTCTCATAAAGAGGGGTTTATGGCTCTCTTTTGCTATCCTTCTTTAAAGACAAATCTAATCAAAACCAGTTTCCCACAAGCAAATCAAAAGAAATTGAGACACCTCAGGGTTTCCTCATTTCTACGCTTGAGAGTCTGAACCCTCTCGTATGTCAAAGTTGCATTGTCCCTTTTGAGTTATTCAATGGATTTAACAGTGATTTGGCAGTTTTACATATATATTTCAGTAATTTTCTCCAACAATCAATGATGGTTTTGTCTTTCTGTTATTGTACAGAATGGTAATCCACAGAACCCATACTGCAATGGTATCGAGGGAGTGATGGAGGCCTATTACCAGAGTCTCAAATCTGTGCGTCTCTACGGACCCACCCACTTCTCCCCTGTTATTAACCATGTGGCCAGGTAGGTCCACTATAATCACAACCAGAGACACAGAACGTGTAGGCTAACACACATGCAAATGTGACGGAGTACAACACCACCATGAAATTTAAAGTTCTGCTGAAGAAATTCCTTGAACATCAGTTGGCTTTGGTGAAAGTCCAGCCGTGTGTGGGCTGCTGTCCAGCAATCTGTGAAGCAAAGGGAAGAGTGCTATAAATGTGCTATTAGATCTAAGTCACCTAAGAGGAATCACTTCTTACTGTGGTGGTATGGACACGTGCAACAACCACAACACTCGTTTAGACGGTAACCAGTCTGCGCGATGACTGTTGGGCTGCCTTCAGGTGCAGGAAGAGGCACCAAGGAATTTAAAAACAATGAAAAACCCATGCACAGTAGAATAAGCAGTGCTGTGAATAACAGTAAATGTCACACCTCCCACCATTTCACAAACACAATAAATTAATCCCTATAGGCACAAGTAGAAAATATGTAGCAATGCTGCAGTACTAAAGAGAACAAAACCTGTATTACGAGAGGCATATAGGCCCTCAAGTGCAGTTAAACTTTTATTGGAGCAACAAATTAAAATGCAAAGTGCCGCATTTCCAGTTTTAAATATTTAATACAAATAATATACTCTTCTAGTAGATACTACCAGAAACTGTCAGCAGCACTTGCCCAATTTTCACGAATAACCACTGATAAGAAGTAATGAGCTGTTTTGTACTACAGTATTTTCCGACTTCAACCTGACGTTCCCTATCGCCAGATCGTGTCTCATGATCCTCAAGACTGACTGTAACAAGCACTTTTCCCACCTTTCATCGTTGGCTTTCAAATGCCTTATCTCTCTCTCCCTCCCATCTCTCTCCGCCCACTCAGCCTGAGAATAGCTGCATTGTTCAGTGCTAACTTCTGTGGAGCATCTGACTAAAACCCAGCGAGACATCGCTAAAAAAAGTGACACCAAGTCACGTCTCATTCCTAATTGTCTGACTGTGCGTAAGAGTATTGTTTAAGATGTACTCTCAAAATATTGTCCTGTGACATCACTTCAAACATTTCACCCTGGTTTATATAACAGAAAACTGGTACAAGTGTTAGTTTAGAGCAAAAATGTAGACCAGTATATCATGTCCCGTAATATATTGTTTCTTCTTATGAAATAAATGCAGTACATGCACACTGCAGTATATTATTATATATCAGTATATTCTGTATGAAATTAAATTGTTTGCGTTACCACGATAACATTTTAATGCTGTCACAAGTCAGTTTTTTTTGTATAACCCAATATTACAATCACAAATGGGGCTTCATGATCTGTACAGCATACATCACTTTCTGTCCTTAGAAACTCGATTTGGATAAGGAAAAAACTTCCCAAAAAAACAATTGTATCTGGAGAAAAAATGGGAGACGGTATCCCTCTCCCAGGACAGTCAGACATGCCATAGATGCTGATTAGACCTTTGACCCCCTGTCTCTCTCCATGCCAGGTATGCATCAGCAGTGACAGACGGCTCACAGTACTTCATCCTGCTCATCATCTCCGACGGCGTCATCACGGACATGGCACAGACCAAGGAGTCCATAGTCAATGTACAGTACCAGATTTAAACTCAATCTATGCACTGTGTTTTGTTTTTCAAACTTTATTGTTTTATGTAAGACAGGAGACTTTGTGTTGCCAATGCATTTTCAAAACCATCTTAACCAGTCAATATACAGTATAATGGACAGCAGCAGTCCATGTACTCTATGCTCATATTCATTCAGTTAATTGACTGTAAAGCATATGAGGACCTTGGGAGGTCCATCTATCATTAAGCCACTAATGGAGATGCTAATAAACCAACAAACAAATAATATGAAAGGGGTAATATGAAAAGCAGTCCAGCTGCTGCGTTTCTCTTTTTGTGATTCCTCTCTCTCTTTCACTCATCTTCACTAATGAGGGCAGTGAGGGAAGAGGGGCGTAGGCCTGGTCACCCTCCCCCCACCTCTCCCTGATCCCTCCAATCCTGCTACATTCAGCTAATAACTCTGTTTTCTAATCAGTGTGGTCAGAGCAAACGATTTTTCATATATTTAGAGCCCCAGTGCCCTGTGCTCGCTGCTCTGCATCACATAGCCTCTCCTCCCCCATGCCCCCATGTGATGTAATGTTATTGTAAATTAAGATTTGAAAGTAATTATTTATTAGCCCGCGGAGGATCCATGCCCCTCATATCTTAAGCAGCACAAATGGGCATCCAACTAATAACCACAGGAAGTTATGAGACAGTGAAAAACCTTCATTCATCACTCGAACTGCACTTTGCTTTCCCAGTCAGCTAAGATTTAATAAACAATATTGCGATGCAGGGCAGCAGTTCAGCTACAGCTGAGAGCAGAGAAAGATGTAAATGGGAGTCATTTTTAAGCTGTCAAGCTTTGGGAGATTTAGACAAAGTTGTAGATGCATGAAATTAAAAAAACTCCAGAACTGGCCGGACGAGAGGCTTTATGAAACCGGCTGCAGAGGGCAGATGGAATTGGATGAACCCCGTCTGTCTTAACAATGGCATTGAATTTTGCTATTGAGCTTCCTTTTTTTATGGACTGTTAGCTTACAGTTAGTAATTCACGGGGGTATTTCACTGACAGCCTGCGGCGTTTAAGATGGCAAACGGTGAAAAGAATGAACATTGCCTCTTCCCTGCTTTTGATCCGCTTATTTTGTCTCCTTCAACCCTTTACAGGCCGCGTCTCTGCCCATGTCAATTATAATAGTTGGGGTTGGACCAGCGGAATTTGACGGTAAGCAGGGTGAAGATCACGTGCATGCATGTGTGCATACTTTTGTGTATGTGTATAGGTGTGTGTGTGAGTGTGTGTGTTTATTTGCATGCAGTAATCCTTCAACTTCATTCTTCTTCCTATCTCGCCTCCCATATGGTTCAGCCCTTCCTTGTGCAGTTCTTCTTTTCATCTCCCCTACATTCTCCTTCCCCCACCCCCTCTCCTACACTGAGTCTGAGGTTAAGTGGTTGTGAAAATTCTTTTTTGTCAGACCAGAGGTGGTGCTTTTTTTTCATTGTTTGGTTTTTTTTTCAATGGACAATGTTCACATTTCTCACCTCTCTCCTGTGTTGTCATATTTACAATTCATGGAGCAGTAAAAAAAGAAGCTCAGTCACGATGAGCAATTAGTCAGTGAGATTCAACGATTATCAGCCTGCACGGTTGCATGATGTCCTCTGTGGTGCGCATTGCTGGCTGTGCTTAGGCCTGCACATATTCTAGCATGTTTCCCCCATGTGCACAGTTCTGTGCAACTTAGAGCCCGATGGCTTCACGCTCAGCGACGCAAATTCTGTGTACTCGTACAACGTTTGGCATTACCAACACTCCCAGGAAATGTAACCCAGTGGCACGCTACTGGCTTCAGCAGATTAAAACACACAAACTACGTGTCGTGTTTGCTCGGCTTAGCTTTGACATGGCGGTTACAGTCTCCTGACAGGGTGTGACTGATGTGCTTCCCTCCTCAGAAATGATCGAGCTGGACGGGGATGAGGAGAGGATCTCATCTCAAGGACGATATGCTGAGAGGGACATTGTTCAGGTACAGAATATTCCCAAAGACATGGCTGACTGGCTGCAAGACTGTTCTCTCAGCAGAATGTCTTTAGAGAAATGTGGGATTTATGATTAATAGGAAAAGGTCAGGGTGCTTGAAACGCTGCCGTGCTCTTGTTCTTAGTCTGCCATTTTTCTCTCTTTTACGCTGTCTTTCCCCTCTAAAGGACCACCTCTCTTTCACTTTCTCTTACCTGATATTTTATCTGACCTCCTCCTCTCCTCTACTTGTTTCCTCTCATCTCTTCTTCACAGTTCGTTCCTTTCAGAGACTACATTGACCGGCGGGGAAACCACATCCTCAGCATGGCTCGCCTGGCTAAGGAAGTGCTTGCCGAAATCCCAGACCAGTTCCTGTCCTACATGAGGACCAGAGGGATCAAACCAGGTCCCTTGCCACCTCCTTACACCCCCTGTCCACCACCAGCTATCCACCCCCTCCTCGCCAGACGGGTAAGCCGAATCTAAAAGCCAAGGCCTCGCTCCAATGCGGCAAGCCGACTCTACTGGTCTCTACTCTCCTCTCTCTGCTTCTTCTTCGTCCTACTCTTCACTGGAAGCTTTTGAGCACACAGCGAACCTCGCCCGCTCTCTCAAGTTGCACTTTTGGGAACGTTTGGCCATCAGTCGTGAGCATGATGCAGAAAACCCCAAGTGGGCTTACACTTTTTAGAAAAGGGGGCTTTTCCCTTACTGGACAAAGGTGGCGGTTTTGAATGGTTGTTGTGGGAGTCTGAGATCACCTACCTGCACCAGGAGGAGTGAACAGGACAGAAACTGACAATTCACAGCTGTCAGACTGAAAGTGTCAAAACGGGGGAAGGCCCTTATTTGAAACACTTCATGTGTTTGCTATTTCTAAATCCTCTATATTTCACAAAATCTCTCCATATATAAATGTTTACAAAAATTGAGGACTGGAGTGGAGATTTTTTTTCAGGAGGAAATTTATACCAATCAATGTGAAAACCTTTCAGATTGCTATTTTTCGGCTGCAGAAACTGGAGGTTGTGACTTTGTACAAAAACATTTAGGCCCTGGTGCCACATTCTTCATTACAGTGTGTATGTTTTTTTTAAATAAATGGAGCATGTGCTAGTTTAAGAGAAGCATGCACTGTTGTCTTGCACTCAGGGCTTTGTCCCTCCCACACAAACCCCCTACCACCACCACACCACCACTGCCATGTTCCATTAAGAGCAAACCCATCACTTACATGAAATCTTCCCATGCTCCTACCTTCTGCTCCGTCCACCTGCCTTGACTCAAAAGGAAGCTGTGCTCCCTTGGAGTCCGGTCAAATGAAATGCAGCAGGGACTTGAACCAGCCTTACTCTTTTGTCAGATAACATTCACAGGCACCGTGTCCTCTGTGGGTTCTGGAAATGTGGATCTCCAAGCCCAGAAGTCAAAAACACACATCTCACTACCGAATCTGACTGTGTGTTACGTTTTAGAGTCTCTTTATTTTCATTGAATAACATTGTAGGTTTTTTTGGTTTGTTTTACGTCTCTCTACCTCTCACGTTGTTTTGTATTGCCAAAAAATGTTGTTGAAATAACAAAGTGTTGGTGTGTCCGTGATTTTTGGTAAGTCTGCAGAGTTCACAGTTTTACCTTTCTCAGTAAGTATTCATAAAATATTTGCCAGACTGTAGGTTGAGAATTATAGCACTTTGGTAGCTGTCAGATCAGGCGACTCACACGCTTGGGTTAGCAACACACTGTGAAAATGTGCACAGAAAACAGTTAACCAACAGATCAAAGTGCAAAGATGCTTTTCTTTTAGCAGCTACCCATATGGATCAAAGTAGTGACTGTGAGCAGGTTTTAGTTGTCCAACAGCATTGTAATAGTAAAAGCAGAAGCCATTAATAATCAGTAACCCCTAGGTGTAGTAGCATCAAGCTATTCATTCATTCAGTCATTAAGATTTAAAGGCATAGTGACCAGAAAAACAAATGTTTTCAGTATCAAACGCTCACGAAGGCTTTAAAAAGGTAGGTCTGAAAACTTTGGGGGTGACAGCAGCTGTTTACAATGGATTCCAGTTACAATTTTCCTTTCCTACATTGGCTTGCTTGCTTATTGACAGCTTTTTCTCCGAAAAACAACCGATCCCATCAGAGTTTTGTTGGTGGGATTAAGAATGGGGATGTAACTGTCCTGTGGCAAAGCCTAAAAAATGACCGCAGAAAATTTCCACCAAATTGGAGACATACATGGATGATATCATCACAGCTGTACAGGTTGTTTTCGACTTTCGGCGTATTTCTTTGACAAACAGCCTCTTACTAAAGAGCAAAGGGGTCCCACAAGATTTTAAACATAAGAGATATCGGGGGGGTTCTGTCATCCAGGCACCAACATATGGCTTAGCTTGCTAGCATGGTTAGTCGTTTAAATCTGTTGATCCAACTGCACTGCTTATATTGTTTGGTTGCAAAAATTTTCTGTGGATGTTTTTTAATTTTTTTTCTTGAAATTGTGTCACAATTGGATTTGATTTGAACTGTTCAAGATAACCATAACGGCTGTCCTCTGCAAAAGGCTACATCCTTTTCTTTGCTTCCAGGTGGTGAGTGTTTGATATTCAAAACTTTGATTTTTGGAGCAGTATTCCTTTAAAATGGGGGAAATACTCATACCTAAAACAGGTAATTGCACTGTCACTTTCAGACAAGTTTTGGGTTAAAACTTCCCAAACCCAGCTGCTGTTTTGCCCAGTAATGTGTACATCAAAACTTTACAGTGTGACTCTAAGCAAAGCACAAACTCAGACAAGCTACAGCTACTGTATCCAGAAGCCCTTGTAACTCATGTAAATGTGTTATATACATTTTACTCTGTATGCGTGTACTACAAACTGTAGATCCTACTTTTTAGGGCCCTATTCAGTCAAGGAATCAGTGTAAGAGCAGGTTTACATTTTTTTTTAACTTACAGCTCAAAATTATTATATACTTCTTGGCTGATGAACATCTACTTATAAACTGCATGTAAAATGTTTTCTTTATTTTCTAATTTACATTTATACTCTGTACAAATTTTTGGTAAATTATTGGTCAATATACTTTTTGTGTAATGCTGCTTCTTTACCGCTGATATAAGTATTAGTTTTTATACTGAGGCCTGTAATCATATTTAAATCATGACTAACAGGCCTTATTCATGTTTATATGTAAGTTATTCATATTTAAATCATGAACGACAGGCCTGTATTTTTTTTTACAAGAGAATGGTTCATAATAATGGATATTTCGTGTGTGCAACATGTTTAAAAGTAAATGGTGATCAAGTACACTCTGTAGCAACATTTTTCTGCCAAATTCGACATATTATTAATTGTAGCGTCTCATTCTTGGATGAGACTCATTCCAAAAAAGCTGGTTATTCAGTTTGACTGAATAGGGTCCATCAGTGTGGGGACAGGTGTTTTGATGGATTTTATACTCTTCTGTATTGTTTAATTGCGGGGACCCCGTACGACAGCGGGGATGTCGAATTGCACAATGTAGCACTGGTCTCAAGTCTAGTATTGGACTGGAGCAACACCAGACTGAACCACATCAGACCAGATCAGGCAGGAATAGTCTTTTTATATGTATATATTTTCTGTATATGCTGTATGTATGTTTTCTGGAGAGCTGCCTTGCAGCGAACTGCTGGGACTCTCTGAGTCTCCTCCTGAAAGACAAGGCAGGGCCTTTCATTTATTTATCACGACAAGATGTCAACTTCATCTCACACCCACATTCTCATATACGGTACATCAAGTACATGTTTGTAAATGACACTTACATAACAAGGCAAAGGTTGAGTGAAGATTAATTGTTCTTGCTTGTTTTCTAAGAGAAACAGTGGTTTCAGAGACTTATATCAGTATCAACACCTTTAAAAGCTTTTCTCTCCTGTGACCACAATTTTAAGTTCAGTATCTCAAACTGGGAATTTTTGAATGGTATATAAAGTATTTTACTTCAAGAACCTCGAGGCAACTCCAAATTGATTATATAGAAACTAAAAAGCACTTTATAATAGAAAATGTTTGGAACATTTAAATCTGCATCTGGATCGAGATGATCATCAAAATACACATAGTTGTTTTGCACTAAGTGCACAAAAAAAGTGGAAAATAAAAATTTGATTTCTGGACTCAAAAACATATAAATATAAAAATACCTTGAGCCATGGCTGAAAATTTCACCAATCAAACAAATGGGACCAAATCATTCTTAGCTTAGAAATAATGATGATTAACAGTACTGGAACAAATTGACTGTTCACTAATCTTCACACCACAACAATACTGTTGTTACGCCTGTCAAGCTTTCCATTTTATCACAGTTTCTAATTTCTACATGACAACCATCGATTTGTCCAGTTTAAATGACAATATCAGCTGTCGTTGCTAATTTGTTATAGCTGTAGCTAAAGCTAACAGGATACTAACATCACCCTCATGATCCATATTGCCGACATGGAAATAAAGCAACAGCACTGGTCTCACTACATTGCAGTGTAGAGCTAGTTAATGTAAATGCTATAGGTAAGATAAAGAAAAATGTAGGATCAGACTGTTTTGTGCTAACATAATCGTGTTTAGCTTACATAGGCCTACTAATTTGTACTTTTAACATGACAAGAGTAACATTAGAAATTAATCCTCATCCAGTCACTATCTAGTTAACGTTGATTGGTGAGTATAAATTTGTCAGCTGGACTTGCTAATGATTGCAGCTTAGATAAACACACCATAACTACGCCTTTCTTACACTGGTTTTGGTTTTGGAAAGGCTGAGGAAAAAAAGATACCCATACTCCATACACTGTATAGGCCAAGTATCGCTCTCACTGCAGCCACTTGCACACAGGTTAAACGTGGAGGAATCCAAAGCTTGACAGTCCTGAAGTACCTATCTATGGTTGCTAAGCAATGATTGGACAGTTGCTGTTTGGGAGAGGGGTTTAACAGCTAAAGGCTTATATCATACAACTACATGACTACCATATTATGCTATAATGTACAGTGATATGACAGCGTGTAGTTATTTTATTTGGCATGCATGGATTAACCCCCAGGAAGAGGAAATGAATGCTGTTCGGTGCAGTTAGAAATATGCCGATGGCTTTGTAACGCGCAGCTGCAATGTGTGAAATCACTGTTCCTCTGAGGCTGTGTAAGTGTAGGAGTGACAATCAAAAGCATTTATTGTATAGGAGACTGCAAGGGGAAAAGCCTTGCTGTATTGGTGGACATATAAGCTTTAATGAAGTAGGCTTACACCTCGCTGCCTCCCACCGCTCATCGTTGCATACATGTCACTCTGCCACGGCGGTACCATATCAGCATGCCAGGCCCTATGAATACCCACTTAATCTTCACACATACAACATGAAAGTTGTTTACTGTACCATATAATATTAACAAAGTGGTTTAATTGAATGCTCTTGATGAATATCTTGTTTTATTCTGATGTTTTGTAGCATGCATTAAGTTTGCATGTGTATTTTGTTTTTTTCTAACAGAGAAGTCGGTAAAAAAAAATTTGTAATATGACATCTTAACATGTTATTTTGGAGTATTTTAGACAACTTATTTGCCTTAAAAATCTCACTGAACGTTCTCGGAATTCTGCAATGCCTTCAGATATTTCTTCTCAAGACTTTTTGTTCTCTGGTTTGTTTTTCTTTTGTTGTCCAGCCTCATACAGCCATGTGTTAATGTAGATCTGTATGGTATCATAAACTGAAAAGATTCATCTGCCAGAAGTCAGTATTCCAACTGTTATTTTTGAGAAGCAATTTGTGGCTTCTGCATGATGCTTGTGATTACACTAAAAGACCTATCAAAGATGAATTGTTCATTGATGCATAGTATTTACTTAAAATCATTTTTTGAGGTTAGTATGACAGCTTAGTACAGCCATTGTAGGTAAAAATTAAATAAATTTACGGAGTGTGTGTGTGTGTGGGGGGGGGGGGGGAGTTAAAATTCAGGAAAAAAAAAACAGAATTCACAAGATTAAAGTCGTCAATTTACAAGAAAAAAAACTTGGAAATTGTCTGAGATTAAAGTTGTAAATTTGCTTGTGTTATGAAAGGCTCTGTAGTCTATTAAAAGCAGGGTATGCAGATGTTAATAACAACAGCCATCACATACTTTCACCTGAGATACTTCCTTCTGTTCAAAGACCAAACTTATAACTAATAGGGAAAGAACGGCAGACATTTATAAATTACTAAAATATGACACATGCTTTCAAGTGGCTGTGTTGCAGTCCCTCAACTGCCTGAAAGCTCCACCTCTTCTCTTATGTCTGCACCGACTCTTGCCTTGCATTATTAATGCCTGATCAAACACTATTAGTTTTTTATCTTGTAAATCGACGATTTCTTTCTCAAAATATCACCCCCTTCCCCTGACTCCATAATTTCATAATTTTTTATCTACAATGGCCCTAATATGCCATCGTAGGTTAGTGATATTGCAAGATAGCACAGGTTTTACTGTTCTAATAGGAAATATGGAAGCCACTAAAGATTGATATATTGACTATTTCTGCAAGAATTAAAGTAAATAAATATTCATATCAAACCTGTTTGTTGTTTTTTGTACATCACTGGATGCTCAGGACATTGCTACATTATAAAAAGACACTTCATGAAACTGCACTAAAACTCATGGTCTACAGGGCCAGTAAGGATATTTGGGTGCCCCAAAAGAAAAAATATCATTAAAGCTTGTCTTAAAAATATCCAGTGTATCATTAACATGTTCATGTGAATGGTGGGCTGTTGTAAAACAGCTTTTTACAGACGCTCTTCATTTTGATAGGCACCTGTCCGGGTTAACGATACCAATAAAATCTGTTCAACCAGCGCCAGCTCAGTGTCTGGAATAGATGTTTTTCACACCCACCCCCCTGTTAAGTGTGCATCTCAAGATCTAAGGCTGTCCCATTCTAAAGACTCCTTCAAATGTGGCTGAGAAATGCAGCCTTTTTTTGGCCTATATTTTGAGGACAAAATCAGTGGGTCTTTGCAGCCTCCATATTGTCAGTTCTTTATAGAAGGCTGGTGTTTATACTTTTCTTCAACAAATGCCACGAAAAGACCAAAATAAACAATGCGTTAGTCCGTCTCCCAATACGTCCTTACTCTAGTCTGTGGCTTTCAGGCTCAAGCCCACTGGTTCCTGCTGAATATAGAAATCTATAAAAGCAGCTCAATTGTCACAGTAATTTCAGTAATTTCCTAAAACACCTGGGCACTATAGTTTTTAGCCAACTTACAGTACTCATACTTCATTATTCAAACAGGAGGAGTCGGTGCACTAGTGAGTATTTCTGGCAGCAGGATGGAGAGTTCATGGTGTAGATGCACAGACAATACTTTTGTTGGTTTTGGTCTTTTCATAGTGTTTGTTAACATCAATAATAATATGGAATATCCTTTATGATGCATTAAAGTGGTCTTTATCAACGTGTACAATCAGGAAATGTCATAAATACATAATGATATGGACTGATGGAAAAGCCACTCCAGGACATAAATAATGAAAACCAGCCACAAACTCCACTGTTTGCTTATGTTAGCAGCCTGAATATTTGGTTCATTGTAATATAATGGAAATCGTAGGAGTTATTGCCATTAACCTGGTTATATAGATGTCCATCATGTTTTGAATTTGAAATGTGAAAGAGATACATGCTTTTATATGAGTAGTATTTAGATCGCTATACAGCATCTAACAGCGGTTTTATAACAAAGGTCGTAACTCAATCTGAAGGCAAATTATTCAAATGTTTTCAATTTAGATTCATAATGATTATATGATGCAATGATTTGTTATTGTATAGTTGCAGAAACTTTCCTTAAGGGCAGTTGTGGCTCAGGAGGTAGAGCGGGAAATTCGTTTGGCGGCTGGATCCCGGCTCATCCTGTCCCCGTGTCGCAGTGTTCTAAAGACACTGAACCCCAAGTTGCTCGTGAAGGGCAGGCCAATACCTTGGATTGCAGCAGAGCGTGAGCTTTAGTGTGTGTGTGTGTGTGTGTGAGTGAGAGTGTGTGTGTGCACATAAATGAGAGGCAAAATTGTGATCCGCGAAGGTGGAAAACCACTACATAAATGTATATTGCTTATAGATATTTAAATTCAGTCCAGTTACCATTATTGATTTGTTCTCCATCTTTAATCGCAGCACAGCACAAGCATTCAGTCTTTGGCTGCGCTCACAAAGGTCAGGGCGGATCGGGTCAAACTTCTACAAATGTGAACTTTCCACACACTCCTGCTGATTGGAAGAGGTGCACGTAAAGTCTGTTTTCTGCAGTAATTTAAATATCTTTCAGGTTCTCTGAAGAACACACCTTCGCAAACTGCATCCTTTGAAGAATCCTGAATTGGAATAACGAATCTTTGTATTTTCATTCATCTAAATCGTGAGTATAACACTTCACTAGTTAGGCTGATTGGAATAACAGGCAGGCACACCTACACCTCTGGCTGCTGGAGAAAGCAACAACGTGCAAAGTAAACAGGTTTCAGTTTGAAAGTATTTCTTGACTTTGGTGGTGTTTTAGAAACTAATAAAAATGGATCTGTATTCAGACTCCCGTGGATTTTTTAGTTTATCTAAAGGGGTTGGAAAGGGGTTTGGGTATCTGAATGGCAGTCAGATGTTGGTGGATTTGCTGTCATAAACTGGGAGGTTTCTCACTCACATTGAGGCATCTGGAATTTACGATTGAAGGATTCCTCAAAGCCCTTTTATTTTTCACATTATATGACACTGACATTCTTTGTACAATCACAATTTATGGAATATCTGCTTCATTATTTAACACTTTTGTGAAGCGTCAAGAGAGTCAAAAAAGCAAGCCCATGGCTTTTCTAGAACAGAAATAACAGAACATCGCGGTACCATTTGCTTGACATTGTGGGAAACCACACCTCCAAATGTATAATCCATATAAAAAACATGGAGGGGATGGTGTGCATGTGTGTGTGTGAGAGAGAGCGAGAGAGAGAGAGCGAGTGTAGTAGCTTCCTGTCATTATAAATACAAAGTCCAGTGTTTCTCTATTAAATTTGAGGCATTTCTGCTTTATTATTGGGCACAGTTGTTATACAATTCCAGAATAGCAACAAAACAATCGGTTGGTGCCATTGAGATGTGATGCGACGTGCTAAGCGCGTGGGCTGCCTTGTAACAAATGACAGTGTGCTAATTACAGCCAGAAGACTTTTCTTTCTTTCTCGTTCCAGTCCTGTCCAAGATTTTAATGAGCACTCATTGCTATCTGCACTGTATGTCTATCTACATATGAGTTTTAACTTCATGAGAACGGATTATATTATTATGGGTGCCTCCCACTTGATGCTATAATTGGAAACTTTAATTGGCACCAGGGTAAGTTAACTGACAATTAAAGAAAAGACATTTACTTATTTAGATTTTAAAAGGTTGCGGCACATCCAGTCTTATACATCTTCTAAGCAGCTATGCTATGAAGCCCACTTGCTAAGGTCAGTAGGTTTGACTGAGGGGTATAGGTTTGTATCTTCTGCATAACTACAATATGGAAAGAGATGTTGCAGTGGCGGATGTTGGGCTCAGCATGTAGAGACTAAAAAGAACAGATCCCAGAAATGTTCCTAGTGGTATTCCTTGTCTGATCTCAGTAGTTTGTGAGGTAAACTCCGTAAACACTGTATTTCCTGTTATATTTGAATAAAACTAACACAGAGCAGTTGCAGAAATGGGAAGCCCACTGCCTTAGTATGTTAAAGGATTAGTTCAACATGGATAATACTCTTCACCTTGTTGCATAGAATTAGATGAGAAGCTTGATATTACTCTCGAGAGTGTGTGCGCTACATATGAAGTTAGAGTTTACCTGATATACCCAGTTAATTAGTAAAATTTAGAGTTGGTATCTGTAATAATTTTACTTTGGACAGAGCCAGGCTAGTGTGTCCCATAGAATGGTGAGATTAGTGGTATGAAACGCCACTACTGAAATTAGATTAGGCACAACGTATCTTTCAGAGATGTAGTTTCTCATAATCTCATAAACGTATCTTTCAGAGATGTAGTTTCTCATAAAAACAGATCACTTACTATTTAAATAGCTCCATCAAACTCCACTTGATCTTATCTGACACACCTCTCAGGGAATCACAAGCCCTAGCTTTTCTCACTACAGGGACCACCTGCATTGAGCACTGAGACTCTAAAGCAATAAAGCAGACTTGAACAAGCTCAGCATGAATCTAATATCACTTGAGTCGGTATGGGGAGCTACTAGAGTCTCTGAGCTGCTGTATTTGCCAGTTTTATTTCCCTCGATCCCCCTTAGAAGCTGATCAACTATGAGATACCTGCATGGTGAAATAGGTGGTGATGAGTAATGGAATAAGGGATAGTGTGTAAAATTTTGATGACATCCACCTCGACAAGCCTGCACACAAACATACACCAACCCTGCAGAAAGTAACGTCTGTCCTTTCGATTCAGAAAGTACAGGGACAGGAACGTCCTGGAAAGTACAAGGCATAGTCTTAGGATGAATGCGAAACATCTCTCCTGCTATTCTTAGACTTGGACTGGGAGTGTTACTAAATATAGCCAGATCATTTGTGCCTGCTATTCTATTTTTACCCAAGCCGGGGTCCTTCCTGGGACGTTGTGGTCTTTTCTTAGACTATTATGTAATAAAATCTTAAGGCATGATGCAATAATGCAGAGTCAGACCCAGAATGATGACAGTCAAGACAGAGAAGTCTGTGTTGTGATTAAAAAAAGGATGAGAGATTTCAAAAGGTTTTATGTGGGATGTGTTGTAGGGATTTCTGTGAAACAGTTTGCCTGTTTTTGCAAAACAAGATGTGTGCTGGAATCTTGATAGAGTTAAACAGCCCAAAGGACAGTTTGTCAGCTTGCTGTTAGCTTGGATGGTTGACAGGAAGGGAAAGGTAATGAGTTAGTCTTCAGGGAGACATGTCATCTTGAGTATGCAAAAGTAACAACATTAAAGAGGAAAAAACGCTGATTTTCAGCATTGAAATCTGTGCCTTGGGACAGTTAACACACAGCTAGTTCTGATGCAGTGAGAAACAAGCCAGCAGAGCCTCTCCAGTCTCTGCATCTGTGTGCACAGCTTTGTCAAGACTCAATTGGCAAAAATGGAGAATGTAAATGTGACAGCCAAGGAGGATTTTCTACAAATGTGGCTCTCTTTTAGAGCTTATATAATCTTTATACAGATCAACGCAAAAGCCTGAATGCATACGTTTAACAAATTTAATGTGAATTGGAAATACTGTCAACAATGCAGCATGATGAACATTGAAATTTTTGTTTTTCTGTTTTATGCATTCAAGAGAGATTTGCACTTAAAGCAGTCTAGTCTGTTTCAATGAATCAAATGCCTACTTTAATATCCAAGCAGAGCTGTGTGATTTTCAGTTTGTTGACTTCTGTTCCCAAGAGGCCAAAAAATAAATAAAGGTTTCTATAAAACCTTTTTTTGATTTTAATATTTACATTGAATCAAATGACTCTTTCTAAAGAGAAAGGGGTATTGGTACACCACAGATCCAACTGAGAATCGATACTGAATGTTTCACTTATGCATTGCTTTTAGCATCTTTTAGCCTCTCTGAGCTCAAGATTTGTTTCTCCAGCCCAGACACAGACTCTACAGATGAGTCTCACTGCACCAACACTTAGACAACTGTTTGCAAGCTCCCACAAAGAAGCTCCCACAATAACGATACCTTCCCAGCACTGAACGGCAGAGAGACAAAAGGCATAAAAGTAAACGTGTGGACATTCATAATGTTACTCTGTGTCTTTTAGAAGTGTAAGTAAACAATTGTTTGCTAACATATTAGCTATAATACCTTAATAGGCTATAGGTCAGCACTGTTTCGGATTCTATCTGTCCCTTAGTGGTCAAAATGGCTCGAAACACTGTCACTGTCATGTATCCTATATTCATAGGTCAGTGTTGCTGTTTAGTGATAATTTAGTCTTAGTAACATAAAGGCGAAGATATTGCCTGCACTGAAACAATGTGTAATCTATGGTAACATACTATGGTAAAATATTAACATTCTTTGTCAGTCCCACAGAATCAAAGAGCATCTTTCTATCCTCAACTGTATCAACCAATATTTAGTATTCAATACAAGAGGCAGGGAGAACATTTGTGGGCTAAATACATCAGAAAGTTCAGTCGTTTGTCACGATGCATTTTATATCAGAGGTCTGACTCTTCACCAGCAGAGAAACTGTCTCTTTCTTACTCTCTTCTTCTTCTTACCCTGCTCTCATTGTGTCTTGTTCACACCCGCTGATGAAAGTTATTCTGTTGCAGACAAAGCAGGACTAGGGATAGTCAGTACACCATGCAATCAAATAACAGCACTCTGTTTTAAAAGGAACACATATCTAGCAGTGTAATTGAATCAGAGGCATATTTTCCTTACAAAAGGGAGTCACAGGTGGCCGACTTCTCCTTGTCATCTGACCACCAGACTGGTCAGCACGTACTCAGGTGACCAACATACAGTCTTGGATGCCCACAAAATCCAATCACACACACTGAAATAAAATGGATGGTTGTCTCATACTATAGTTTTCAAGATAGGGGGAAAAAAAATCTAAAATTCAGATCAAAAAGACTGATTGGGTTTTGGAACATGCTCTCTTCTATCTAAGCATATAGGGTATGTGCAAAATTAGATGAACAAGTGAGTAATAAATGATTAATGGTCAATTTACTGGAGGGTCTCTAAAATATTGAGAGAGAGCTCAGCCATGAAATGCAATGTAAATGGATCTATTTATGGAGTAGCAGAGGAAGTCATGTGGAACAAGCTAGTCGGGGGTGCCTTGTTCATATAGCTTTTAGAGGCAAATGACGGGGGGGGGGGCACACACCACACCCACATTTGCATGTAAAGCCACTTTTCATGGGGACATTAAACTTTTAGGCACACACAGCAGCAATAGCAATAAATAATTTCCACAATGAGAAAGATGGAAAGCCTCAGCTCAACTCCCATGTCCCCTGTAGCCTCCCACGCCTGTTAACCCCCCTCCTACTTTGTCTCATGGGATTGTTTGGGAGTGAAAAGGAAGGGAAGTGACACTTTAAAACCTCTTTTTATTAATTCTGAGAGGAGGGAGGGTTTGGCGGGGTGTCACAGCAGCTGATGGGAGCAGGGCGGCTGTGTGATGCACTTTCAACCAGCGGATATCAGGATGAATAACTTAACACAAAACTCAAATCCTCTGCTAACAGTAATAAAATGAGATTGTGTTGAAAATGTAGTGACTGACCTGTATTTCTGAAGTCTACCATGAATGTATTAATATACACAGGACTACCACTATCACTTATTTAAATTATCAATTCATCTGCCTATTATTTATTTTTGCTATGAAAAGTCACAAAATAGTGAAAGAATTGTGAAAATTACCCCTTGCAATTTCCCAAGAGACCACAATCTTCTTGTTCAAATTTAAGAAGGTGCTTGAAAAGCTACTCAGATGATTAATAAATTATCAGAAAAATTGCTGGTTAATTTTCTGTAGATCGACTAAACGATTAATAGACCAATAATTTCAGCTCTAGTCATGTAATGTATAGTTTAGACAGTAGCCCCCCCACTCACATGTACTCAACAACTTTAATAACGACTGATCAAGACAAAAAACTGGAACTGATTTAAGATTCAGGGTAATTCCAGCCTGCTTAATCTGATGCCACTCACTGTAGTCATAAATGGGATATATTATTACTATATTGTACCCTATAATAGAAGTTTGGTAGTGCACTGCCATCTACTGGCTACTGTGCCCAGATGCAAGTGTTTGTGACTCTGTAATTTACAACATGAGCACAAAATGGTAGTGGACACATGAACATTACACCCAAATGTAATTGGCCATTTCATGGTTATTCATCTCCTGCTATATTATCCGCCACACTTCTGGTTTCAGGCTTTCCTCAATACTTTGGAACCTGGCTGCAGGAATGTCTTCCTATTCAACCTCAAAGCATTAGTGAGGTCCAACACACTGATGTTGGACGGTGAGGTCTGACTCACAGTCGGTCCATCCCAAAGGTGTTTATTGGGGTTGAGGTCAGAGCTCTGTGGAGACCAGTCAAGTTCTTCTAAACCAAAACGGGAAAACTATTTCAGAATCAGAAATACTTAATTGATCCCTGGGAGGATATTGGTTATCTTACAGTTGCTCCCATTCTAGAATAGAAATATATAGAGAGAGACATTATAAGAAAATAGAAAATAAGAAGCATGTACAATATGTGCGTTATACTATATATAAATAACAATATATAGGAAAAAAAAGGACCAACCCAATTTGTATATCACAAATAAAATCCCAACCATAAGTTGAAATGCAAAACACTACACAATAAAAAAACACTGTACGATGCAAATTAACACAATTTGTAAAAGTATTTACTTAGGCAAAATACGAGTAATATAAAATATATAAGTGAAATTAAATGAAGAGACCAAATGTAGATTTCCAATATTCTTATACTGTGTATCTACTCCCTTTTATATATTTAATAAATACAGTGTAAATAATTATAATACTAATGCTGAGAAATGAGATCTATAAATGTGTTAAAATGCAAGAATAATATGAATAAGAAATATCCATTGAAATGTTTAGTATACATGAAATAATTCCAGAGTATCTTGTAGGGGCCTTCAGTGCTTTATGGACCAGGTTTTCTGCACGTGGGCATTGTCATTTCAAAACAGAAAAGGATCTTCCCCAAACAGTTAGCTAAAAGTTTGAACTACAAAATCGTTTAAAATAATATTACATCCTTTATTTAAACTAAGGGACTTACCAAAACCAAAATGAAATCTGAAACACACAGGCCTGCTAATCACATTTACAGTTTTGAATCTTGCTAAATTATTTTATTCATGTGTTCTATTTATAAGCATAAGTAAAATGTTTTTGTAATTAGTTAACCATGGAGTTTTTTGCCTGCATATTTTATTATATTCTACATATTGCGGTCTTGGTAGGTGAGTTGTGTAAGGTCAACACCAGTTCCCAACCTGGGAATTGAAACTCTGCTTGGAGTCATGAGATAAATCTGAGGGGTCACAACATGATTTACAAGTTTGGAAAGAAAAAAAAAGATATTTCTTCTTTAAAAGTTCTTGCTGGGCTATAAATGCTCACAAACTGTGATAAGTTCAACGGTTTTTAACGTAGTGGAATGTAAACCATTGATTTAACAGCCCACATAAACTCTGGTTATCCATCTCTCATAATTGTAAACAGTATTTGACATTATGTATAAATCTGAGGGATCGCAACATGATTTAAACGTTTGGAAAGAAGAAAAAAGATATTTCTTCTTTATAAAGTTCTTGCTGGGCTATAAATGCTCACAGACTGTGATAAGATCAACAGGCCTAAACCCATGGGCTGTACCCCAGAAGTGAAGTCAAAATTTCTCCATCACCTTTACCACTACAGCTCTGCGCAAACTGGGAATACAGTGTTTCTAGTTAGATCAAGTTTATTATAGCAGGGTGACTAGTTCACGATAGGAAGGGGGGAAATCAGGGAAAACTACCGCTATCTGCAGCTGAGCACTGCACAGATAAAACAAAGCTTAATCAGCAAGTTTGTCCCTCAAAATAACAGCTGTGTGTTTATCAGTAGAGTAAGGAAACTTTCCTGCATGGGAACAGTCCCACCTGTCACCAGATGATAGACTACAAAAACTGATGTCTGACACACTCCCAAGCATTACGGACATACGAGATGAGAGGCTTCTGGCTGCTGTTAGTGCTTGTGGCTGCGGCCACAGCTGAGAGGGTCTTCACTGGGTAAGTTAATCTGTGCACACTGTAAGAAGAGATATTTACTGTGGTTTCATTCAGTTTTTTTTAGGTTCACAGTGAAATTCTTAGCTCTGTGTTTGGTCTGGCAAGCATGAAAGTCATCAAAATTCTTATTTTATATGGACAGTGACATTCAAAGCCAGCCAGGGGTTTTATTACTTTACTCTGCAGACTTTTTGTTTTTGTAATCTTATTATTAATATTAACCCTTATCAAGAACTCCTATATGTTACTGATATGATAAAGTGCGCTCCAATCAACATTTGGGGCACCTTACAACCATCTCCAATAGTCAGTAAACATATAAATTAAGCCAAAACTTGCTACGATGCCTGGTGTAAACTTTGCAGCTGCTCCAGAGAAATTTAATGAGAAGATGTTGTTATGGTGAACACAGGAAAACACAAATGATGTTTCTGGAATTATAAAGTACATTTTATCACAAAGTAAATATTAAACAGGGAATAAACGTCATCTGGACATTAAAATTTCAAGCAAGCAGCTTTCAGAGTCCATTAACTCAGTCTGCCATTTAGTTTAGAAAAAGCAGATGCAGTCTTAGTTATTAAATAAAAGTATTTAGAGAGTTGATTAGGTGGGTTTTTTTCTCCCTTAGGTGCCTTACGTTCTGCATGTCAAATAACTATCCAAGCTGAGAAGTTACATTGGTATTCAATGGACAGGACGTGACTAGGCTTTATGTTCAGAGAAAGATTAGATCATAATTACAGTCGTGTTAAAGTAAATAGAGTGGGAGTGTTTGTAATTTTGGTGAGTTAGTGACAGAACTACATCTTCCTCTGTTGTATGATCGTATGATTGACTATTGTGTGTTGTATGTATACATAATTATATTTTAATGACCTTTTTAACCTATGTATTTTAACCTTTGTGAAGTGTCAATAAATTAAGTGTATTATTGCTGAACTCACTGCACAGTATATTGCCACGAATATCAGCATCAACTAAAAACCTAAAATGTACATGATAATGTTCAGAAACTGAAATGATTTTCCTTCAGAGATCAAGTCATCAGAGTCAATGTGGAGTCGGAGGAACAGATCCAACTCCTGCAGGCTCTTGAAACTCAGCAGGAGTGGGAGGTACACACACATACAAACACTTCGTTGGGTATACAGTGCACCTATGTTCTGGTTTTCTCAGCTGCTTGTGCCTAACACTTTCTCATGAACTTCCAAGTAGTATAAAAGGCAAATGAAGTTCAACTTAAATAAATAATCCCCTTGAGAGTTTATGTAGGTTGAAGGTTAACGGCGTCATCTCCACTTGTCAGAAAGTCAGAAACTCTGGTGTTTTATGCTACTGTTTTTAATAAAGAAAAAAACCAAGAGATTAACCTTTACTTAATCTTTCGCTTCTCCTCTAAGACGTAAATGAATGCAAATTTAGAAGCAAACATGTACAATAAATACAAGTCTTGGATAGATTTTACATCAACAGACCCTAGAAAATACCCCTTTAGAAAATGTTTGTTTTAGTTAACTTGACTTCTGATTAGATAAATGATTTCGATTTATATTTTCTAATGGTTTGAATAATAGAGAAAGCTTTGACACAAAGGACTCTTGGCATCTTGAAACGTCATTGTAGGTTTTGGACATTTGGAGATCCATGATGAAGATTCAGTCGGTGAACGGCTCAATGGGAGCACCGCACGACTACACATTTCTATTTGGATTCATTTTGGTCACTTTGCATACCCCTTGATGGCCTGCCTACTGTTTATAACTTATAGCAAGGTGACATAGTGTGTCATAATATGTAAACACAAGTACTCTCAAAGGAGTGAAAAATAGTACAAAGCAGGTAGCAAGGATCTAAGAACATATATACAGATACAGATGTGATTAAGAGGTACATAATGCACTGTGAAGAGCACCTTCAACTGGAGTAATGTGTTCATGCTTACTGGATCTATTTCAGCATAAAGAAATTACCATTCTGTTCAGTCCACTTCCCCATTTTCAGTACTGTAGCTTCTTAGTGTTATGGGTGTTCAGGTTATCCAGTCCAGTCTGTGATTTCTGTCTGATCCCAGCTGGACTTCTGGCTCCACCCTGTCTCCACTGAGCTCCCCGTCGACATCCGAGTGCCCCGCGGCAGTTTGAGCTCTGTGATGGAGTACCTTAGTGCCAACAACATCCTCTATTCTGTCGTTATAAACAACCTTCAGGTATGTAATGCTCAATATGCAGGCATTTATCATCACAAACTCTGACACTCATCCGTGTACCAGAAGAGTTGCACGGATTTAGGGGATGTTTTTATAGTCTGATGAGTGTTCTTGTGTCCTGGTATCTGTGATTATAGTGTCTTGGGTTTAAATTAGATTTTGACAATAAAATGATGACAACACTGAATTTTAGGTTTCTTGCTTGTAACATTCAGGAGCTTCTCGATGAGGAGAAAGCTGAGATGGTGGTGAACCAGATGAAGGAGCGCAGCACCAGGAGCTTCAACTTTGGAGCTTATCATCCTCTGGAGACAGTAGGCTCCTTATATAAACAAATTACTCATTACTCTACCCTCAAGACCCCTACAAACACTTATTACAACTCATCTGAACTTCATATGAAACTTGAATCAGTTACCAAAATATTGATTGATGACTGTTGTTTGTTGATGACTTGTTATGGCCTGGCTCAATGGCCACAACAAAAGGGAGACACACCAATGGAAACAGTGAAGAGCATTTTATTAATCCAAATGAAACCAAATTATAGTATACAAGTAAATATACTCAACATGGGGTGTGGAAATCAGCAAGTCATGAGTGAGTGAGGTGCATGAGTGAAAGTGATGGGTGTGGGTGCTGTAAAGTGCACAAGAAAAACAAAGGGATAAACTTAGAGCAACTGTGGGAAGGAGCAGAGGGAGAGATTAGACTGCAGTCAGGACTTAAGTAACCCAGGAACACAATGGACACCACAGGTGTCCCCAAGATGACACCATGGGACATCACAATGACAAATAGAGTTTGATTTTGACTGTAGCTTAGATTAAGCTAACAGTCAGATAGATGTCTCAATTCATCCTTTGTACAAAGTTGTCCGGTTCTTGACTAGTGCAGTACAGTACAGTGATGGAAGAAGCATTCAGACCCTTTACTTAGTAGACGTACTATCAGCAAAATGGCTTTGGAGGGAGGCTTAAAGGGAGGGGGTGGGATTTTTTCAGTTAGATACTTTCAAAATGTCTCTTGCTAGTTTCTCCAACATTGTCCACCTAAGTTTTAAAGTATCAAAAGTAAAAGTACTTATTATGCTGAATTGCTCCTTTCACAGTGTTATTTGAAAACTAACCCCTAACCCTAACAAACACTTGTAAAAGCAGTTTAATGTTATGGTTTAGGGGATTAGTTGGATACTTTCTCAGTTGTACCATGCGCCATCATATCGCATAAGAATATCGGTATTCTTTATGTAAGAAGTAACCAGTAAGTGTCAAATAAATGTAGTTGAGTAAAAAGTGCTATATTTCCCTCTAGCATGTCATGGAGTAGAAGCATAAAGTAGCATAGCTTGAACACTCAAGTAAAGTACAAGTATGTCTAAATTATACACTGCTTAAGGACTAATTTGCCTATCATTGTGTCTGTATTGTAATAGTTGACTTGTCTCCTATACAGCTCTACAGCTGGATGGACACTCTGGTGGCTGAGCACCCTAACCTAGTCACCAAGCAGGAAATTGGTAGATCGTACGAGAACAGGCCCATGTATGTGCTCAAGGTAGGACATATCTTATACAATGTACCTGCCTATACAGCATGTTTGTGCATTTTTGTAAGAAATGTGTTAGCTCTGGAATGATTTAGCTGGGAACCAACACTTGAACCCACAGGTTTTCACTCTGTTGACATTGTGTTTAGTTCAGCACCGGGGGAAACAAGCGTCCTGCTATCTGGATCGACACAGGTATCCACTCCAGAGAATGGGTGTCTCAGGCTACCGGAGTGTGGACAGCCAACAAGGTACATGTCAACAAGATTGACTAATTTGATAGATTGAACTGAAATTGGTTAGATCTCAACAGGCAGTAAAACGTGAAAAGAAAAATATCTTAGAGGTGCATTTGAAAGTCTAAATATGATAAATAAAGCTGAAATGGTTTTCAAGCAAAAATGCCAAACTTTCTCTGTTTCTAAAATTTCCTGCTGTCTTTTGTCATATTTAATTATAAATTGAGGATCTAGGAATCTTAAGACTTTTTCACTGTCTTCTAACATTTTACAGGCAGAATGATTAATCTAATCAATAGTCAGCAGACTGAGGAAAAGGAAAACAATCTTTAGTTGTAGCCGTAATAATAAAAGGAATTTAAGTTGGCAAGGAATCAATATGTACCCACAAAAGGCACATTGACTATATTAATCAAACTATTTTTCTTGTTTCTAGACTCAACTAAATGCATTAAATCAATTTCCGAAGAGCACTGAGCCTCACTTTGCTTCCTTTCTTGTAAATAGTCTTAGAGTTTCCCCGTCTTCTGTTGTTGCAGATATTGAAAACTCTGGATAAAACTGTCACATCTACAGGATAAGATATAAAAAGTGTTTTCTTTTCTACAAAATCAATGCCTTGTGTTCTTGCTCAGATTGCCACGGATTATGGTAACGACGAGTCTCTGACCTCCCTTCTGAACACCATGGATATTTACATGCTGATCGTGGCCAACCCTGACGGCTATGCTTACACCCACACCAGTGTATGTCGCAAACATTCAATGGAAACATGGTGGATTTGTAAAACCTGCTACATCTTTGTATTTCCTGTTATTCCTATGACAATGTTATTTTTGTGTTGTGTGTACCAGTAACTGTAACAGTATTTTGACATTTTACATGGATACTTGAGAGGAAAACGTGGTTGATTATACTTGCAGTTATGTGCATTTTGCCCGAAACGCAGTGCTTGACTGATTTAAACTGTGTGACGTACAGGACCGTATGTGGCGTAAGACCCGTTCCAAGATCTCTGGGTCCGTGTGTCGTGGAGTCGATCCCAACAGGAACTGGGATGCAGGCTTTGGTGGTCAGTATAGAAAAGACCTGAACTTGACATGAACTTTTTTATTGTACCAGATCAGACAGCCGGTCTTAAATAAGATAAAAAACCTTTCTGTTTGAACAACTTATATAGGAAAATGCAAAAAAAAAAAAAGTACAGTATGTGTGTAAGTTTTAAATTAACTTAATTAAATTGTTCCAATATAAGGAAATGTGTTGAAAATTGATACGTCCATAAAAATTTCAGTGAATAAAATTATAATTTTCAGTGATAATAGTAGTATCGGGAGATTGTCATCTTGCTTTGCCAGACCGTGGCAGGTGAAACACAATGCTAGTTTTGGACAAATGCATGTGATTATTTACTCAATTGCCAGTTTTTTAGGTACACCCAGCTAATGCAGTCTAATACAAGAGGCTTTGGAGGCTGCAGTTTGTTCAGAACAGAATATGTTAAAATATAGAAACATCTCACAATGTGGCGTAATACAATTCAACAACGCCACAAACTCTCAAATTACCATGAAGTAATTTGGACTTAAAAATACACTAATTTTAGTTAGCTGTACCTAATAAACTTGCAGTTGAGGATACATGGTGTGCATGATGTAAGATCATGTATGTCATGAAGTGCTTACTAGACATTGTACTGTCTGTCAGTATGTATTATGTTATGATGTTGCATTGAGTCTCACATGTTTCACACATGTGTTTTCATTTTAATTTCTCCCTCAAGGCCCCGGTGCCAGTACAAACCCCTGCTCTGACTCCTACCACGGCCCCTCAGCTCACTCTGAGATCGAGGTGAAGAACGTGGTTGACCTGATCAAGAGCCACGGCAACTTTAAGTCCTTCATCTCTGTCCACGCCTACTCCCAGCTGCTCATGTACCCCTACGGCTACACCTGCAAGAGCGTGTACAATCAGGCCGAGCTGGTAAGGCAGTAAAAAATGTAGTAGGCTGTACTGTGAGGAGGCACATGGCAAATTAAATCGTATACCTTTTTTCCACTGTCCCAACAAACTGTGATTGCAAAGTAGTTCTTACACATTAGAGTCAAATCATCGAGGTAGTTACATTTTCTCTCTTTTGTTAATAAAAGAGAAAAAACAGACCTTTTTTTAAATGTCTGTATTCTCAGGAAGACGAAAGCTTCAAGTATTATAACCTGATTTGAAAATGCCAGTTAACCTTCAATAGAGATTAAAAAAGCAATATCTTGCCTTTGGCCACAGACTACTTTAACAACGTTAATTGGACAACTTGAGATTACATTTTCTTATATAATCAAAATTGTATAGCTAAAAATTTTAATAAGTAACTCATCTTTCCATATACGGCAAATTATGTTCCTTAACTCAGTCAGGAATCCGCTTTATCCACTTATGCAATAGTGCATATTAATAATTAACTGCCAAATGGACCAACAGTCCTGTAGTCATACGTAACTAAGGAAGCTGCGACGAATGTAAGGTAGGGGGATATTTAAACTGTAAATTAATGTATGCTTGACCTGGAACTCTGCACAAGGATTTGAAGGCCTTGAAAGTTGCGGTCTTATTCACCAACCCTTTCTGGATTTTTCACATCTGATCTTTTGATTTTTCCTCAATACTCTTTTTCTTCTGCACCAGTATTATCTCTGCAATGTGCCTAACTACATTCCTGTCCTTTTTAAGGACTCTGTTGGCAGAGCAGCAGCGCAGAAACTCACTTCCCTCTATGGCACCAAATACAAGGTTGGAAGTATCTGCAACATCATCTGTGAGTAACTTTTTTGTTAATGCCACAGCACAATTACTCAAAGTTACACACACGACAAACTACTGAAGTGTGTCATTCTAATTATCACATAGTATACTGTATATTTTTAATGTGTTTATACATATGTGTTTTTAGATGTATACATGTAATTATATGTACATAAGTTTGTTGTAAATATAATGTGGTCTTCCCTCTTTTTTTTTCTTTCTTTATTTCTTTAGCGCTACTTTTGAAAACTTTACTATTTACTTACATATTTTATTGTTGTATTCTAATCAAATTTTTAATATTTTAAATTTAATATACATTTTCTGTGTGTGTATAGCATGGAGGGGGCTACTGTATTTCATTACTAATCTTACCGTTATCCTGGACAATAAACCTGAGCCAGTAACCTTGATAAATAATAATTAACTGGTACATCTATGAAAACAAAAGTTAGTAAATGTAGTGGCTACAGTAAATAACCTCACCTAAAAAAGGATTTAAGTAATTGCAATTCCTCTAAAATACCAATAATATTAGTACTTCTCACAGCTACCAGTACTGATATATAGACTATTTCTGATACTAGTTACTAGTACTGATACATCGGAAAATATTGGCTTATTATTGTAGGTATCTGCAGATATGTGAAATAATAAGTAACAAAAAATCAGAGGATAATATGCCAAAGAACGTTTGAGATAATTTAGTCACCATTAGATAAATTGTTCACCAGAGGCCACTGGTTTATTATCCAACTTTAAAATGCCCCACTCATTATGAACTTTTTTGATCATAATAGTAATATACCGTAGATAACTATTTGATGTTTGAATTTTGTTGTCGGTCTCAAAAATCACCTCTTCCTCTGCTCTCAGATCAAGCCAGCGGCGGCAGCATTGACTGGTCTTACAACCTGGGCATCAGGTACTCCTTTGCCTTCGAGCTGAGGGACACAGGTCGCTACGGTTTCATCCTGCCAGCCAGTCAGATCATCCCCACTGCCTCTGAGACCTGGCTGGGTCTGAAACACATCATGGAGTATGTCCGTGACCATCCTTATTGATGGCTATAACCAGTGGAAGGAGGATAAACAGTCTATTGACTGTTTTTATTTTGCAGAATGACTCTCTCATCATTCTATATTGATGTATCACATCTGACTTTAATATTAACCAATAAAGACAAGAATAACCTTTTTGTCTGTGTTTCAGAACTCCTTCTTGTCTTTCTGTGTTTAATTGTTTTACACATAAGGTCAACCTGTTTGACACCAGCCACAGTTGTATTCATTTTTAGACTTGAATAGATAAATGTAGAGAAATACTGTAAGATACTTGACTTGGTTTGTACCCACGAGTGTTGGACTGAAAGGGGACTGAGTAGACAAGTTACTAGAACGAATAGCCCTGGATGCGGGGAAGGGTCTATAGAGTACATGACAACTATTAAAAAAAAAAATCTATTACTCCATTTAATCATTTTTAAATTGTCATAGATGTTTTATTTAAGATTTTAAATCAGTACTGTTACTTGCTCAGACTTGACCTTTGGTTCAAAAAAGTTTTAAATAACCAACCCTCACCCTATGATCCAGATTTAAAGGACCTGGCCTTGAAATAGGCTTAGACCTGGATTTGAAAGAGATTCTGGACTTGACTTGGACAAGACTTGACTTAAACATTTGAGTTATACTAAATCTATTTAAAACTAAATACAAATTACATTTTAATATTTAGCAGTAAAACAGGAACAAAATTAGAGGAAGGGTAAAGTTAATTTAGTTGTGTGAAAAATATACAAATAAAATGTGCTGTTCATATGAGCAGAAAAACAAGTTACCGTGCTTCCCGCCTCTTAAACATCTTTTATCCTGCCTCAGTAGATGACTTTAACACGTAAATTAGCTGGTTGATTCATCAAATCTAATCAAATGAAAATGGGGTATCTGAAACAAATTGATATTGAAAACTTCAAGTCATGGCGAGGGAAGAAAGTTATTGGTCCGTTCATGCGATTTAATTGTATAATTGGCACAAATGGCTCAGGTAAGTGTTTCACTTTTTTACTGTCAACCTAACTGAGCTAATGTTATTGTTAGCTATCAATGCTACTAGCTTAGTTGAAAGATAGCTAAAGCAGAGATTTGCTCGGTTATATTTTTGCATATCACTCATTTTTAGTAGATATAAATAACTGAATATAATGTTGGAGTTAAGTAAAACCATAGAGAATCATTCTTTTTTTGTAAAAAAAAAAAATGTAAAGGGTTAACAGTTGTTAAAAATGTGAGAACGTTATAACACCGCTCCTTAAATGTAGCTAGGTTAGCTGACTGTTAGCTACATTAAACATTAAAGGCAACGGCTAAGACCCATTGCTTTGGCATTAATCAAAACTGCTGAATCAAAAGATTTATTCAGAGTGATGCTGAACATGTAAAACAACACTAGGCAAGTCCAATGTGATGGACGCCCTGAGCTTTGCCATGGGCGAGCGGGCTGCCTGTCTCCGAGTGAAGCACCTCAGGGACCTGATACACGGAGCCCACATCGGGCAGCCGGTTTTAGACACGGCCCGGGTCTCGATGCGGTACTGCGACGACGAAGACCAGGAGACCGTCTTCTGCCGGAGCATCATAGGTCGGTTTAATGACTTCAGATTTTCTGTTTTAACTCCAAACAGCGCAATTAAACTTTGCTTTTATTTCTAATTCGACTTGGAATTTGAAAAAAATATCTTAAAACAGTTGTCCATAGAAGTATCAAGTAGAAACGAGTAATGTTATAGTAGTTTTTTATTAGTTACCTTAGCTGCAGTAATAGCGAACACATTCTTGTTTTTTTTTAGGTGACTCCTCTGAGTATCGCATCAATGGTCAGCATGTCACTCTGGCCAAATACATAGAGGAGCTGGAGAAGATTGGCATTGTGACTAAGGCTCGCAACTGTCTGGTGTTCCAGGTAAACACTGCTATAAACAGTAGTGAAGAGACACACATAAAAAAACATGCTGTAATGTAGAATATTTGTGGAGATACTAAGATCAGATATATATACTGCATATCCATTGTATTGTATATTTATTTATTTATTTCTGCTGAGACAATTTTCCTGCTCTGGAGACAGGGAGCAAAATTAGCACTAAAAATGGATGGTAGATTTACTTAATTCCCCAGCCAAAAAACAATGGTAATCTATTGAGTGGCTGGTACACTTTGAGCATTCACTAGCCCTTGGCTGGTGGAAAAAAAAAAATTATTTGCACCCTTCCTGGAGACTAAATAAATGTGAAGTTCTATGACTCAATAGGTACAGTAATACAAAAAAGAACTGATTTGGGCACTAAAATATACAGTGCATTGTAGAGCGATACCAGGCATGATAGAAGACAGCACAACACATAAGATACTGTACATTGGAATAGATACATAGCATTCTTTCTGTTTGAAATCTTTTATTATTTATAAGTTTATTTTTAAGAAGCTGCAATGATTAATCGATTAGTTCCTGGTTTCTTTACTCCTCTATAAAAGTAAGCTGAATATCTTTGGGTTGTGTATAAAACAAGAAATGAGACATTTGAGGACATCATCTTGGGCTTTGGGAAACAATGATTGACATTTTTCACAATTTTCTGACATTTTATAGACCAACAACTGATCACTTATAGAACAACTGATCACTTAATCCAAAAAATATTTGATAGATTAATGATCAATGAAAATAATCATTAGTTGCAGCCCTATTCTGTAACAGAGTTATATAGGGACTTACTTTAAAAACTGCATCACACCAATGAGCCTATACAAAGGCTGTTAGTAATAATGCCTTACACACAAGTCTGTTACTTCTTATGCTCCTCACCAGGGGGCAGTGGAGTCCATAGCTTTAAAGGACCCAAAGGAGAGGACCAAGATGTTCGAGAGCATCAGTCAGTCGAGAGAGTATGCTGCAGAATATGATAAGAAGAAAGAGGCCCTGCTGAAGGCAAAAGACGACACACAGTTTCACTTCAACAAGAAGAAATCTGCTACTGTCGAGAGAAAACAGGTGTCCCAGGAAAAAATGGAGGTAAAGTAAAACAAAAAGAGAAATATAATCTTTCTTTCAGGGTTGTTTACCCCAGTTCCCAAAGTCACCACACACTTGCAGTTATTTCATCTGCCGGCTACAATCATAACCACCCATAGACAAATTAAAGGTCTGGCTGAGAGCAGGTGGCTCTTATTAATTTTTCAACCTCAAGTACACAATGCTACTACAGTACCATCAGTAATGCTGTTTCCCAAAGCAGGGTCTCTAACTTGCTTCCTGAAAACATAAAAGCAACAACAAAAAAGGCATTCACAAACATCAAAACTTCTCACTGAGTTACCAGGGATTTGATTTTTCCGGATTAATCCGGAATTCTGGATTTTTCAGCCTGAAAATCTGATGTGGGATGTGCATTACTCTGGCCCAAACTTAACTTCCGTCAGACTTCCGCAAGCAATCCATAACAAGTAAATAACCTTAGCTGCCAGTCGAAGAAAAGAAACGTTACTTGGTTACTACAAACTGAAATGTGTTAAGTTCACACTACCAGACCCGTTGAACAAAAATTTGAGACAAGAATGTTTTTCTACTGACCTGTCTGATTTACCACAGTGTTTCCCACCGATCATCAACAATAATGTTAGACGGATTTGTGCAGCGGTGTTCATGATACTAACCATTCAATACACAGATTTGTCCAGTGTGTTTTCGAGAGAGAGAGGGGGAGTGAGTGAGAGGAGGTGCTGAGCGAATATGTGCTGTGTGCAGCTCTGCAATCAAATACAAGTTTGCCCATCTTAAATAGTGAAAAAAAAACGTAAATCAGCGCTGATAATGTGGTGGGCCGCCAAAAATAAATGAATGTATGGGAAACACTGTGCTGGATATCACTCACCGTATTAGCCAGTAAACACAAACCCAGTGATAAACAAACAGAATGGAAGTTGACTTCGGGCCGAGTGCGTCACCTTTTACTAGAGGATACACTGACTGACAGGTGTAAAGGTGAATATATACTAGTTTTTTGACCATACAGAAAGGCAAAAGTTTCTACAGCCGTTTACATACTAATGTGGGTTAAAAAATATCATAGACGGTTAAGACATGACCATTGGTTTAGTTAAATTTTCTCCCTCTAATTGGGCTTTATGCTGGCATTCATTCTGGGGTGCACCCCTTGCTGTCTCGCTGTCTGTTGATGTAGGTGTAAGAGAAAACAAGAAATATATTATACACCCAGGAACAGCATCATGGACTGCCAAAGTTTCTATTGAGCTTTCTTGTCCATCGATTGACTGCCCTCCCCACACCTCCCACTTTTCCAGGCCCAGAGGTACCAAGCGCTGGTGGATGACCTTCACCAAAACCGCCTGCATCTGAGCCTGGCTGAGCTGTACTACAATGAGAAGGGCATCAATGCCCTCAGCGACACACTGAGGGAGAAACAACAGGCTGCAGCTACAAAGAACAGTAAACTGGTGAATGCGGAACAAACGGTCAAAACCTACAAGAAGGAACATGGACGCCTCACCAGAGAGCAGCAGCACATAGAGAAGGAGATCCGGTGTGTATGTGTGTGTGTGGATTTAATATTTATGGGCAGTTTAATGAAATAGGATATATAATATTTGCTTTTCATATGTGGGAATAATCTGTCAGCAGAATTACAAAATTGTATCTGTGAGAAAAAAGAATAGTATGTTAGAAAATACAATAAACTATAGTTAAGTAGGGCTGGGCAGTAAAACAATAATAATAATAACTGCAATGTAATTGTCCTCCATAACAATATAACAAATGTTCCATAAATGTTTTAGTTAATTAATTTAAATCACAAATGAATTAGCACTTAATTTTTCTATTGAGATATTTACTATGTTGAGGAAAAGAGACTGAAAAAAGACTTTACTTAATTTCACTGTTAAAAAAAGATTTCTGTCATAATTGAATGTTCTGCCTCAGACTTGTTAAGGGATCCACTGTTTGGCATCAAGTGTTTGTCATGTTCTGACTATAAAGAATAGCTTAAAACCATCTGGTTTCTTCAACTTTCATTCAGGAGCAAAAATCAGCCTTTAAATTTGAAAGAAATAGTGATTTGACGTTTATCGTGGTAATTATTGATAGTAAATTTTATGAAAATTTTTATCATGATAAACATGGCCATATCTCTCAGCCCTATAGCTAAGTTAAAGTAAAAAGATATTTAATTTGTCACTCACCAGCCCTTTTGTTTCTCTGTGTAGGGATATTTAAAAGGCAACCCTTAAGCTGCTTGCACACTGCACAGACTGCGGCCAATTAACACAAACATTCTAAAGTTGGCAGTAGTTGGTCTCAGTCTTTAGAAAGTTCAGAAATCCAACTATCAGTCCACACTGACCAGGCAGACTTTTGTTGCCTATTTTTCTTATTTAAGTCACAAGGTCGAGGCTGCAATAACATTTTGGCAAGTGGAAAAGTAGGCTACTTGTTACTGGTTATATAGGTGTAGCCTAGTGGTCGTGGCCCATTAAAAGTATTTCAGCAGGTTAAAAAGGACTGGGTGAGCTACAATTAGCCACAACTCATAACGCTCATAAATGAAATCAATTCATTTTGAGAACCTTTCAGTCGGCAAGTGCAAAACTGAAATTGGCCATTTAAATGTATTGCAATTGGTAATAAGGACTGATAAAGCTATTTTCTGTCTTTTTGGCAAGTGCAGTACTACAAACTACATATTTCATTGGATTGGTTGGCACAGAACAAGCTGAATTAATGTCATAAGGACAATGGTGGGAGTGATACTTCCTTTACTTTATTTATAGCCTATCCCAGCCATGAATCATGTTAAATAAAGACTACAGTCTGTTTTCCAAATATAAACAATATACAGTACAGTAAACAAATATTATTAAACACAAATTTCATCGGCAAGAAAGCAAGCGTTTTATTGCTTATGTTTGTTTTGTCAGGCCCGATAAACTGCAAACACTTCGACTGTGATTATTCCATTACAAGAAACATTAAAGTTTCACAAAGACATACCTTTGCTACCACGGACATAAAGCAGCTGTAGGCTAGATGTAGGTTATAGATAGGACAGCTTTAACATGCTGCCTGCTCTCCGGAAGGCAATCAGTTTTTCGGCGGATGATCACTTTTCACCCGTCGCTTCCTCCAGCGCATGTTCTGAATGTGAATTGTTCACAGACAGGTCCGTTGTCAATGAGAGAGAGAGAGAGGAGCGAGTAATGGATACCATGCTAATTGACATCAAAGAAAATCGTGGCGCTGACGTTCCGTATAGTAGTAGTATAGGCATAGTTGTCAAGGGAACACTCTCAGAATGTTGCGGTTTGTTGGAAAATGGCGCACATTGGTCCGACTTTCTACGACTAGACCCGACTGGACATGTCAAACTCTAAAGACTTCATCGAACTGACACCGACTGACACCAACGAACACCGACTGACGGCGCACACTGTTCCAACAGTCGGTGTTGGTTGGAGTCGGTCGGTGTCTGTTGGGGCAGTGTGCAAGCACCTTAAGATAATAGCATCTGTTTAGATCCCATAGAACTGGCATATAATATAAATACATAGGTGGTCTGTGCCAGCAAGCCTGCCATTAAAGCTAGGGTAGGTAAAAACTAGGTAATGTTGGAGAAACTAGCAATAGGCAATTCAATTCAGTCCAATTAACTCAGCTAGATTTTGAAAATATCCAACTGAAGCCACTCCCAGAAAACACATTTTTATGTGTGACGAGCGTGCAGGTAGGTAGGTAGGTAGGTAGGTAGGCACGTGGCCAGTTATGTCATTTGGACCATATAAAATGATTGGATGTGTGCGTATTGCAGTGCTGCCACAGATCAGAACATTTGTGCATCTGAAGTAAATTGCCTACCCTAGCTTTAACTAGAATTAATCTAGGCCTCCTCTCACTCTGTCACTCAGTGCCCAGGAGCATATCCTGTCCCAGTGTCGGTCCCAGTACATCAAAGCCAAGGTAAACACATCTCACCACATGAAGAAGGCTGAGGAGGTCCGTGGTGCTCTGAGGAAGAGTCACAAGCTGATGGATATCAAAGAGCAGGAGCTGGCAGAGGGACGGCAGGAGATCACAGAACTGGAGAAGACCTGGAGGAACTATGAGAAGCAGACGCAGGAGAGGGGAACCTCCCGGGTGAGAGACATCGAGCTGGATGAGGATCAGGTGAGTTTGTGTCAAACAACGCCACCTCCATCCCGTTCAGTCAAACCAACAGTTAGTTAACATGATGTAAGATATAACTTCTGGGAGGTTGGAGGCTATGTGTTTTGTGCAGCACATATTCTAAACATAATAAACCAACTGGACTGTATATGAGGTTCTACCATACGTTACACACTGTGTAGAGTACACTTTATAGATTTAATTTAATCCAACACAACTACACATGCTTATCTTGCAAGTGAATACATATTTAGCTTTGGCAAAATTTTACAAATTACTGACGAGCCACAGATCACACAACAATAAAAGTTGATGGCAGTCCTAATTTTGGTTCCTAATTGTCATTAAGTGCCAAAAAAGTGACATTGTCATGAAACCATTGATGTGTTTTTGTATGAATTTCTGCTACAGCTAGAGCAATACAAAGAGCTGAAGGAGCTGGCCCGAAAGCGGGGTGCTGTCCTCTGCCAGCAGGCAGAGAAACTACACTGGGAGGTGAAAGCGGACTATGAGAAGATGGTATTCGACAAGCGCAGAAAGAAGGAAGTGGAGGTACTTTCAGTGTCACCTTTTAGCTGCCACTACACATATGAAAAGCTTTTGAAAGACACATGTAGCTAATAATAATATGTCTATGTTTCAAACTACTGTATCTGTAATACACCCTTAAACCTGCAATTACTGATTTTTGTGGCTGACTTGGGAGCAGCAGAAACAATTTGTGGACACATCATTGACATATCATCTTTTAAGTTGATGTGGCAACAGTTGCTTATTTACACATTCAGCAGCTACAGAGCTGAGTCGTGTGTTTGTTTTTGGTCTCTACCAACTCCTAATGAAAATGTCTGGCTCTTCAGCAGCTAAACACTTCACTATGTTCACCAGCTAGTTGCTAACTTTGTGTCCACAGTTGGGTTTTAGAGGTTTCCCGCTGAAATCAGCTGCCTACTATAGCTGAAATAAACGCTGAGAGTAATGAGTGAATCGAAACACTCGAGTCGTGGGCTGGACGGCTAAATAGTCTGCTGATAATCATCACTACAAGCGACCTCTTTCAGGTTGTATCTCCATTAATTATACCTCTCTGGATCATCTGTTGTAGGTTGCCATCAGAAACAATCAGACTCAGCTGGAAGATTTGACCAGCAGAGCAGAGAAGCTAGAGGAGTACACCAAGACCTGCAAGTATGGCACACTTTATAGCTGTTTGTCCCTGACTATCAGGGAGCTCTTGATTGAATTGTTTATTTAGCACTGACAAATGATGTACTTATAAATCAGGGTTTAACATCACAGGAGAAAACTGAACATACTTTATTAGTTACTGTATATTTCAGGTCATCTCTCGAAGAGTACCGTCAGCAGGAGGAGAGCCTCAGTGCAGAGCTGCAGCGGGGCCGCCAGCGCTGTGAGGAGGTGAACCTGGAGCTGGGCCAGGTGCTGGAGGAGCTGGGGAATGCCCGTCTGGACAGCCAGGAGAGTAGAAACCAGCTGCAGCGCAAAGAACTGCTAGAGAGGCTCCGCAGACTCTACCCTGACACTGTGGTAAAAGACAGACAGGAATAATGAGTAATGATAACTGTAAGAATGAAGTGAGTACCCAAGTCCAGTGAGACAGGAAGGAGACTTTCTTTTTCTTCTTCGTCCCAGTATGGTCGTCTGTCTGACTTGTGTAGCCCCATCCATAAGAAGTACCAGCTGGCTGTCACCAAGGTGCTTGGCCACTTCATGAATGCCATCATAGTGGCCACGGAGAAGGTGGCCCGCGACTGCATCTTTTTCATCAAGGAGGAGCGTTCCGGACGTGAGACCTTCCTGCCCATTGACAACTTGGATGTGAGTTGAAACTAAAGCAATGGTTATGGATGGTTAAAAACAGAACACGGAAGAGAATGTGAAGTTGTCAGTGTTTTTCAGCATGTAGAATTATTTCTCTGCACACACAGATGCATATGTTGTGTAAAGGTTAACCATCACTACTGTGTGCCCAGGTGAGTCCTCTGAATGAGCGCCTGAGGGAGATACCTGGTGCCAAGATGGTGATCGATGTTGTACAGATTAACGCTGCTGCAGGTGCTGCCCAGCTGAGGAAAGTGGTGCAGTTTGTGTGTGGTAACGCCTTGGTGTGTGAGACCATCAAAGAAGCAAGGAGTTTGGCCTTTGATGGGCAGCAGCGCATTAAGGTAAACTTGGCCCTCGGCCACAGACATTGGTGTCAGGAAGTACAACAAAAGCACATTACTTTTTTAGGGCTGCTTCAGTAGTTACACCTGAATATAAATTGAAATGACAAAATTGATTACCCCAGTCACAAACAGCTTCCCAAAGCAGCAGTAGGGAATTCTTTTAAAAATACCATATTGGCTTATTAGCTGTCACGATATCATGACAGTAGAACATGAGTTAGATAAGCTGTGAAACATATCAGGTTCCTAGTGCTCCTCCTCGTGCTCCTAATACCATTTGCAAGAATTCAGGAATAGTCTCTAAGCAATTAATGACTACTTGTGAACACACAGAACGCCTGTGTAAACATGTCCCAGCTCCACACGGAGCTTTGGGCTCATATTCGATGCCATGACATGATGACACTGGCGGGGGGACAGTGGTATACCAGCTTCTCATCCCGCTGGAGAAATGAGAAAAGGGAGAGAGAGAAATGTGAATAAATGAGTAAATAGTCCTGACTAAACTCGCGCTAAGCTTAATTTATTTCACTGTATTTATTTTAACCATTTACAAACTGTTCTTTAGTTGCTTTTTTTATGTCTTATTATGACTAAGTAGATTTAAAATTGTATTATATGTAAATAGGCATTGTAAAGAGGGGAAAGTGTCTCATACAGCTTCCTAAAATGTTTTTATCATTCAGGGAAAACTCACTGATTAAAATCTTTTTGCATGTTTGGGGTAAAAATCCAAATTTTAAGGAAGAATGTCGCCTAAAAGAGGAAATACTATATATCTTGAGGGCCAAACAGACCCAACTAATATTACAACCTACAGGCTTTTATACTGACACGTTGCCCTTCACTAGCAGACATGTAATCACATGTGTTTTCTGTAGACGGTATCTCTGGATGGGACGATGTTTGCAAAGTCCGGTATGATCTCTGGAGGCTCCAGTTCCCTGCGGACCAAAGCTCGTTGCTGGGATGAGAAGGACATGATGCAGCTGATGGAACGCAAGGACCAGCTGACAGCAGAGTTGCGTGTGAGTCAACACGAAATTTCAAATAAAGTATCACTCATTTTGTGAATTTCCTGCCCTCTCTACACATTTTCATCATGATTTCGACTGGTCCATGCTTGTAAAATATCCACGTCTTCAAACCTATTACGGATTTTTCTTTTCTCACTCAGTTTTAGTTTAACTAACGTCATGCATCTCCCAACAGAGCACCGTGGTTGAATTTTTGCATTATGTAAAGCAATGAGTTGTTATCAGCTAAAGTCACCTGCTCTGCTATGCTCCGTGTGTATGCACACACATGCATAGACACACACACTGAGCTCCCACCGTGGCCCATCCAACCCCCAAAGCAGTCAACCTGGGAAACACTGCGTTGCTATAGGGCTGGACAATAAAACAATAATAATTATCGCAATATTTCTTTTTCAATAACAATATAATAAATATTCAATAAATGTTTGATTTTATTCACTTGAATCATACACTTAATTTTTTAATAAGATGTTTATTTTGTTGAGGAAAAAGGACTGAAAAAAGCTTTTACTTAATTTTACTCATGCATATTTGTTGACAAAGATTTTATCATAAATGTTTTGTATGTTCTACCTCAGATTTGTGAAGTGATCTACTGTTTGGCTTCAAGTGTTGAATATAAAGGAAGAGTTTAAACCACAATTAACCATCAGGTTTCTTCAACTTTAACTCAGGAACAAAAATCAGCCTTTAAACTCGAAAGAAATAACGATTTGATACTTATCGTGATAATTATCGATATCGAAAGATATGAAACTTTTTATCGTGATAACATTTTTGGCCATATCGTCCAGCCCTACGTTGCTATTGTCCTCTTGGGCTCCAAGAGGCTGTTTAAAGTTAATAATATTAAATTACTATTTCTTATTTCCCTGCGATGGACTGGCGACCTGTCCAGGGTGTACCCCGCCTTTCGCCCGATGTCAGCTGGGATAGGCTCCAGCCCCCCGCGACCCTGTACGCAGGATAAGCGTTTGACGATGGATGGATGGATATTTCTTATTTCAGGGGCTAGTTGGGATTTTGGAATAATGCATAATTGTTTCTAAAAATGAGATGTTCATTTTTAATAAATGCATGATGTTTCCTAAGTCAGTTGTTGTGTTAAATAATGGTGATCTCAGTTATGACCAAAATAATTGTAATTGTGATTTTTGCCATAATCGAGCAGCCCTACCACACATGTTTGTGTTTTTAACATACATTATGTCTTGTCATATATCTACTGGTTATGTATTGCAGTTGAATAAATTTGTCAATGCCAAGACAAACAATTGGGCTGAAATGATTTTTTATGATTGCATAAATTAATCACAATTAACTTTCACTCTGTGTTTTGGTCCTGTGACAGGATTTAATGAAGCTGAGGCGGAAGGAGTCAGAACTGAAACAGATCATTGCTCAGGCTCAGGGTGCTCAGACCCGCCTCAAATACTCCAAAACTGAGCTGGAAAACCTTCGCAAGAAAAACCTTCTTAAATGCCAAGCGGTAGGGCCACAGAACTTTCTCAAATATAATATCACAATTGAAACAGTTTTCTTTGACATGGCTCTACTGCAGGGGTTTTCAAAGTGTGAGAATGCAGGCCTCCCGTCAGACAAAGCTTGGGAAGATGCAGCCCCTCACCCATCTTAGTTTACTTGCTTAGTTTTGCTGTTTGACATTACGCCACAGTACATCAAACACATTAAAAAAAGTTTGGTCCTTAGGCATGTATTAGTTTATGACTCTGATAAAGTGTGAAAAACAGTTCCCCAAATCTACTGTATCTCTGAATGCTTTCTTTAACCAGATCAGGCTATTCTGTGAGATCTCCTTTCGATAACTAATGTAATATTGTTTCACTTCCATTCACTGAGCCTCCCCTGAAACAGTTTGGAGCCCCCCTGGGGAGGCCTGCCTCACACTTTGAAAACCTCTTCTCTACTGTGTTTGTTTGTGTAAATCAGAGTTCCTGTGTCACTGTCATTTGAACCCCAAAGCATATTAGATGTACATATTGTGTCATGGTGACACAGGATCGGAGACGAATTGAGAGTTCACAGTTTCTCTGTACTTACTCTGTCTTGTCATGTCTTGACGATTGTCTTCAGGATATTTCTCGTATGGAGAGTGAATTAGCAAACCTGGACTCTCAGATCCAGATGCAGCAGGAAAGTGTGGAGGCAAAGGATGCAGAGATGAGAAAGATCAGAGAGCAGATTGACCAGGTAATGTTCCAGTATGCTGGCTTTGAAGCCTGTTGTAACCCTCATGCTGAGGTTACCAATGAATTCATGTTTTCTGCTTTTGCTGGACTTCCATTACTATTAGTAATTGAACTGAGTAAAACCGGGTTAGTGCATCTTCATCATCTTTAGTGCCATATTGCATGTCATAAGGTGACGTCACTACATTTCCAGGGGTTTTGGGCCAGAACCACTGGCATACAACAGAGTGGCAGCCATGGCTAATGGGTTTAAAAGGGGCAAAAGTATTTCACTGGCATCTGCTAAAGCCGCCAGTAGACAAACTTAATTACCAAATCTTCTATTGCTCATTGTCTAATCTAGCTGATCACATGCACTTGACAGTGTAGATGTTCTGTGTATTTAGATGGAGAACTTGGTATTTTTTGACTTCTGTGCTGAGATCGGTGTGGACAGCATCAAAGAGTATGAGCAGGAGCACCTGAAACAGCAGACAGAGCTTGACAAGAAGCGGTACGACAACCACACACCAGTTTCTTTCGTGATATAAGTGATAAACATTTACTATGAATAAGAAGGAGAATAGCTTCTCAATATTTTACATTTTATGTATGTAAACGGGTTTTTTTATAATCACAGTTTGACTATTCAGCAAATGTCTCAAACAGTTACTAAAATAAAAAGAGACAAAGATTCGCTTTTGTTAAGTTGTGAAACAATCTGAGAAGTTGGAGTTATGATTCAAACTGTTAAGGTGTCCAAAGCAGTTTTTTATTTTATAAAATGTGTTGTTTTCTTTTCCTTTTATTGGGTTTCAGAGAATCTTTATATTATATGAAGTGTTTTAATATAATATAATATAATTTTTTGCTATAATGTAATTAAAACAAACATAAATTAGCAAAAATGTAAGGTTCTTACTTTGCTTCTTATATTAACAGACTTGAATTGGTCGTTTATCTTAGCTCAGGTTCAGAATATTGTAGAGTCGTGTCTAATTGCATGATTTGTGTTTGTACTACACTGGTGGTATTTGTGTGCATGTTAAGTACTCAGGCGTTTTACAACATGATAACATTTATATGTCTCTCCTTTCAGGTTGGAGTTTGAGAGTCAGTGCGCTCGCTTGAATGCACAGCTGGAGTACGAACAAAACCAACTGGAGCAGCAGAAGAAGAAGCTCCACAAAATGGAGGAAACCATCGTCAACGAGGAGAGACTCATAGTCGAGCAGAGGAAGGTAGTCATCTCAGGCATTTATTATTACCTACTCCTGAAATATTGATTTCTTCCAAATATGACTGTACAGACTGTACTGTGGCTATTTCTGGACACATCGTGGCTGATGTGAAATTAAATCTTGTAGCAGTTGCAGACTTTTTCAGCCTGATATTTCCATTCCCTCTCAGGATGAGGAGAAGTTGCTGTCAGCAGTAGAAGAGGGTCAGAACAAACAGCTGGAGCTGAAGAACCAGCTGCTGTCTAAGAAGAGCCAGGTGGCTGCTGCCAAAGCTGAGCTAGACCAGAAAACCCAGAGCCTCCAAGCAATCAACAAGTAACGCTACCACTAAAACTCCAATGCGATCGCCACTTACTGTGCTTATTATTATTGCTGCTACTGTTGTATTACAACTGTTACAGACGGCCGCCCCTGTACAAACTGCTAGAAATAATTTGTTGTAAGTTTTTCTGATCCATGGTTGTTTTCATCTGTAGCTTTTTTTATAGAATCACTAGTTAAACAGAACTCTGTTGTCAATTATGATCTGTTATAAGATTATGGGAATCTCGAGGTCACAATTAAACAGCATTTCTTGCCTTCAAGATTGTGATGCATTTCTGGTTTAAAGGTTCAGTGTGTAAGATTTAGTGGTGAGGGTTTTGAATTGCAACCATTTGTCCAGTCTACCACTGCCCCTAACCTTTCAAATAGCGTAGACACAGCACAAATGGTGTCTCTTCTGAGACAGCAGAGAGTGGCCAGTCACGAAATGAGGTTTGTTTGGGTAGATATATTAAGAAATTTTATTTACTTAATTATTCAGTAAAACCATATCTTATTGTGACTTGGCCACTGACAGATAACATGGAAAATGTAAGCCAAGACTGTGTCACTGTTTCTGCACCACAGTCCATCATAAACCACACATTAGATAAAGTTTATACTAGGGCTGTCGCGATAACCGCAACATTAAAATACTGCGCTATTGGTCAAGCCTACCGCGGAGGATGGCAAGGACCGCAACAACTGCAATTTTCATACTTCAGGGCGTGTTAAATTAATAAATACTAGTACTTCAAAAGTTCCACAACCGTAACAAGCTCTAACGGTTCAAGGATGGATCGCCATGGGATGCCAGATTATGGTGCTTTGATAGCGGCAAAAAATATAAATAAATACTTCGATAGTAGTGCTGAAATAGATCTCAGTCATGACAGCAACAGTTACTCACATAATCACTTCCTCTTTAGTGGTTTTTCCTACAAAATAAAAGTGCGAGAAGCTTGTTTACTGCAATGCTGTATTTGGAGTAGAACTGAGCTTTTATTTTGAAAGATTCTGAACGACATTAAAAGAGTCTGTAGCCTGCCTGACACACCTCTAAAAGAGCCGTCAGGAAACGTGATTCCCCTCAATGTCCCCTGCCTGGAGATACTGGGGAATTGCAAAAACGTTGATGGATGCGGATCAAACACCGAAACACAAACAATGCAGCACATGCTGTGATCTGAGGAACATTCGCTGTAGAATCTGTTTGTTGAAGAGAGAAAAAAAAATGTTGTCCAGGGCTAGGATCAAACACTCAACCCTTGGGTTAGGAGTCCTGCACCTTATTGACTGAGATAACCAACATGTTGATAGAAGTCAATATTATGGCTTATATTCTCATCCACCATCTAATGGTTGAAAATATTGCCCCGATGCAATACTTTTTTTGCCGATCCCTGCTGTAGATTATTACTAATTCTTCTTCTTCTAATGTACCTATTCAACATAGTGATGAGTGTCTACACTGCCTGATTTCTACCAGAAGTAGAACAAGAAAAACGTAGTGACGAAACGCGCTCTGTAGCGCTGTTTGTCCTTTTTCAGCTGCTGTAGAAACATGGCGACGTCCATGGAAGGGGGGACCCGCGGTTATGTAGATAAAATTGGCTCATTCTAAGATACTAAAAACATAATGGTTTATTATGTAAAGTATTTACACACCACTGAAAGCATAGTTATGGATCTTATATTGTATTTCTGTCGATAGATCCTCAGAAATATTACACACTTAACCTTTAAACAGGATAGTGGAGTGTTTTTTTCTGGTATCCTAAGAACTAACAAATCATCAAAATATTTAGTTTTCTAAGGATGATACAAATCCAACAAGAAGAACAAATGCCAAATTTTGTATTGGCACTTTCTCTTTCTGTCAGAGAGTTGATGAAGCTTCAGCGGGAAGTGATGTCTGCAGAGACGGCCTTGGAGCAGAAACGTATGGCCAGACACAACTTACTGCTGGCCTGCAAGATCCACAGTCTGCCCATCACTCTGCTGTCAGGGAACCTGAGTGAAATCAGTGAGGTGCAGGTAGGACAGAGAGAAGTCTCTTTTCACAGTTGGCTGTTCTTTGTCTCTTCTGAATTACCATTTCAACAGCAGTCCTGCACAATATTGGAAAAGTACTGGATATTAATTTGCGCTTAAATTATCATATTTTGAAAAAAAGAATGTAATAAAATATGCTCTAAAAGAAGAATAAAAGAAGTAACGAAACAACTTGAAGCACTTGTGGTGTCGTCTGATTCTTCCCGTTTGTGCAGCTGGACACAGAATCTGAAAGCACTTCAGCCACCATGGACATCTACGAGAGAGAGGCACAACTTGTCATCGACTACTCTAGCCTGGATGCAGATATACGGGTGAGACATCAAGCCTCATCATTGTCCTCATTTTCACTTAGTGATGATGTTTATTCATATGACCATAAATATATCACAAAACATTTGTACAGTTCAACATTCATTTTAATTGTGTGGTTGTACAGAGTCTGCAGGCAGAGGAGGAGGTGGAGGCCTCCTTAGAGAGGCTGAAGGAGTCAGTGTCCTCTGTGGAGGGAGTGTTGCGTCGCACCACTGCCCCCAATCTGAAAGCTCTGGAGAAGATGAGGGAGGTGAAGGACAAGTTACAGGGAGTGACAGAAGGTATTTTGTAGTTCAATGTATCTTATCAAGTTTCTTATTTCAAAATGAATGTTGTGCCAATCAAAATCACTTAGTTTATGTATTTAACATTTGATTTACAAGATTTCTGTACATTTTCTATAAGTAATTAGTGTGTAAGAGTTGTGGTTAACTTCTTCCTCAGTGGTCAGCTGTTGAAATTTACATTATGCTGACGCTTTTATCCAAAGTAACTTGCTATTATTATGTATATCATAGGGGTTAAGTGTCCAAAGGCGTGTGTCTTATCCACTGTGTCATCGCCACCCCCATTCTTCAGTGTTTTATTCCCACATAGGATTTCTACCTGTAGTTAAATGTTGTAATAATACAGAGTTCTAATATGATAACTAAAGTACCTGGACTGCTCATTCAACTTTGCTTCCTGTCCCTTGCTCAGCTTTTGATGCCAGCACCAGAGCAGCCAGAAAATGCAGTCAAGAGTTCGAGCAAGTCAAAGCCCAGCGCTACCACCTCTTCAGCCAGTGCTTCGAACATGTGTCTGTCATAATCGATCAGATCTATAAAAGAATGTGCAGGAACAGCAGCGCACAGGTGAAGCAACAACGGCTCAGCCACAGAAACACACTCACAAGTTTCATTTGAGTGTTTTTTTTCTTCCCTCCACCACAGTTTAAAGTAGGTCTGGGCAACAATTAAAATTTTTAATCACATAGTTAGCAAAATTAAATAATGAATTCTAAAGTAGTGTATTGTGCACTTTTAATTTAAATGTACCGCTATATACCCCAAAGTGCAATAACATGTGGTTTGCAAACACTTTAAGCAAATAAGGTGCTTTGTACCAGCTGTATTCCCTTTACACAGTAGCAATAAAATAATTCTTGTAAATCTCAGCTTAAACATTAATGTAATAAAATCAAATATAAAACCAAAGCTGTTTTCCACTGCCAAGGAATTACCTTTTATAGTTTGTTAAAACAAGTTAAGAGTCCAGAGCCACGATTATAACATCATAACAGGCACCTTCTGAGCAACAGGTTAACACATAAATCTGTTTTCTTGTTTTTTTTTCTGAACAGGTGTTAGCAGCAAAATTTTTCTTTTATCAGAGAGCAGCATAAACATGTTCGGTAGCAAGTGTCCCTGTTAGAGGGAGGTGAAGGGTGGCGGTTGTGCTCGCCTCTTGAACTTTTTGTACGCGACACAGAGTACAAATCATTGGAAGAGAGACTGATCCTTGCTGTTTGTGAGTTTCCAGAATCTCTTACTGTTTACTAAATAGGACATCAACAGGAGGGAATTCGCATGGCAGAGCATCCCCGCAAAACTAGATGAAGGCCTATCAGGTAAAGTTATGTAGCCTACAAAGTTAAGTTAAATAGGCTACAGCTGTGAAGCGCACAGAAGCCGTTGCCATGGTTACTATCCACAGAGCATCCGCCGTTTACTTGCGGAGCGCTGCATCTGATCACGCATGCAGTGTGTAGCTATCCACTTCGCTATGGCATTTGATCGCTTGTCTTGCTTTTGTTTATCTACTTCTCCCACACGCTGCTTCTAACGTAGTCAGCCAAAGCCTCCGTCCGCTGCTTGTTTGGGTGGCTGATTTGCAGGCTAATAACATCCCATTCCCTCCTGTGACCCATGGTTTGACTGTATGTGTATTCAGAGCCAGTGACGGACTTTCACAATAATAATAATAAAAACTGCGTTAACGTGCAAGAAAATATTTGTTGGCGTTAATTAATTATTACGCCCAGCCCTATTTAGAAGTAATGGAAGCTTTACTTGACAGACTTTATTTGGTTTGTGTGAACTTCAAGGGTTATCTACTCTACGATGAACTATTTAAAGTTGGTGTAAATATGTACAATTAACTAACACTAACACATGTAGTAATGATCTGGATGGCAGTTCTTAAGATGGGCAATTACATTTGTAGTGTTGAAGGCATGCGATTTGGCTCCTCCTTGCATGACCAACACTCAGCAATCATTACAAATAGCAACTTTGCCATTCGTTTCAGAACACACCACGGACGTGCGTCCTCTTGTCCACCTGTGCTATCGGCAGATTTAAGAACGATTCTGAAATTTAAATTTTAAAGCCTTTAGTTAACTGATACCGATGAAGTGCAGATGTTATCGTGCATTACTACACACTGTGGTTCCCCCATGAAGGTCACTAATGCCACCTTTGCATTAAACGACAAGATCTAGTAGATGAAATTAAAATAAATATGCTGTATGTGCTCCAGGCCATTCTGAGTGCAGAGAATCCAGACGAGCCCTACCTCGGCGGCATCAACTACAACTGCGTGGCGCCGGGAAAACGCTTCATGTCCATGGACAATCTGTCTGGTGGAGAGAAGGCCATCGCTGCCTTGGCTCTGGTGTTTGCCATCCACAGGTATCACTAGGTTCACAATCAAACCCTATAGATTACATTTGATGTATCAGATAGATCAGAAGAGAGGAAACTGGAAAATAAAATATAAAATAACATAAACGAATCACTCAAGATAATTAAAATTGCACATGTATATGATAGCACCAGATAACGGGCAGAAGAAACGCATGATGATGAGCACTGATTAATGAAAGATTTGACACAACATCATCCTGTTTCCCCAAATCATTTAACAAAGTCAGTGTTTGCTGGACAGTTAAAATAATTACCCCACACAGCTATGAAAACAAAACCCCAAAACAAAAAGGAATTGCAGTCATAGCACATCTGTTGACATACAGTTTCTTTATGGGGTAAAAAAAATAGTTGGCTGGGGGTCCTTATCTTATAATAACTGAGAAAAATCACGAATGGACTAATAAAGTAAAGGCTATGTAATTTGGAGAGCCTATTGATCGTCTCGTCTTTGACATCATCAGCTTTACATGAAGAACTCTCATCTAAAGAGACACTTGACTCACATCCTTCACCCCTGCTCAATACTTACTTGTCTACTTATTTTGACTGATACTTCTTTCCTTCAGAAACACTAGTCGTACATTATCTAATACTTACAGCCTTTCTTTTAATGGAGCTGTAGCTGTAACATTTGACCCACTGCTGGTTAATTGCGTCTGTGCTGTATGGTACACTGGTGTTTGTTGTCATTTCTCTCAGCTTCCGCCCTGCTCCCTTCTTCATCTTGGACGAGGTGGATGCCGCCTTGGACAACACTAACATTGGCAAGGTAAGATTCCAGCAGCATGCAGGTTTTACACTTAATATTTACATTAGTACTAAAACAGTTAGTTTAGGTAGTCAGCAGAAAATGATTCACCAACAAGTTAATTATCAAAAATGCAGATGTGCTTTGAGTTCATGCTCTCCAATGTGAGGTTTTGCTGCTTTGTCTGCTTTATATCTTTGAGTTTTGTAATGTTTGTTGGACATAGCAAAACATTTCAAGGCATCGCCTTGAGTAAAGGGAAATTGTGTCTGTAATTTTTCTAAAAATTAACAGATCACAGATTAACTGATAATGAAGATCACAGTTAGTTGCAGCCCTTATCTATTAAATGGTGCACCATCTACTTTGGCACGGTTATATCTTGCTGGATTTCCAGTAACATAGTGTGTGATTAAAACGACGCCTCAGTACCTGCATACAGAAGAATGCAAAGACTCTTTTTATGAGATAAGATCAACTGTATTTAGCTTGCGGTGAATTTTGTGTGGACACAGCACTAACAACATAAAAAAAACAACTAGTGTAATTATTCTGTTTTGTGCACTATTGTCCGTTTATCTCATTTTTATGGATTATATTTGTGCATGCGTGCGTGTTTGGTTTGTATCCAGGTGACCAGTTTCATCAGAGAGGAGTCCAGGGAGAACATGCAGATCATCGTCATCTCCCTGAAGGAGGAGTTTTTCTCTAAGGCCGACGCTTTGCTGGGAGTCTACTCAGATGTAACAAACTTTCATAACATGTCATTAGAAGAGCTCTTAATTTCTATGATCTCGTCACATTGCAGTCACTAAAGTATTCTGTTCTTCACAGTTTGATGAATGCATGTTCAGCCGCATTCTGACCCTGGACCTTCGACCCTACCCTCTGGTTGATGAGGACAATGGAAAACAGGCGGACAAGGAGAAGACTCATGGACTCATGTAGCCTGGTATCGCCTGCATGAAGCCTTTGCATCTGTGTCTCATGCATTTTTGTTCATCGTCCATATCAGTGTTTTCATCTTTTGACCAGGCATACAGGCAATGTAGTTGTTTTAAACACCGAATGATTCTTAGCTTTGTTCAAGTTTAAGCTGTTTTACTAAAAAGGTATTTACTAAAAAAGGTTTTTGTAATTCATGAGAGTAGGTCAACTTTCCTCGTGTTAGCATTTGACTGGATCAGTGAGACAGTTCAGGAACTGGGTCTGTGTTTAGATCTACTTACATTTGAAAATTCTTGCAAATTTGCAAGACCCACAAAGACAGTATTATACACAATGACGCTACTCCTACGAAATACGACAATCAGTTGGTTAGATGCAATATACAACAGCATTAAAAGAGACATTTCACTTTTTTAAATGTTGTTTCATGTTCCATAGTGATAAATGTTGGTATATTACTCTTATTGTTTATTCTTATTATTCTACTAGTAAGTGTTTTATATGTTTTGTATTCCAGTTGTGCTTTTAAGCGTGACATTTGTCCTGTTCATTAAATCTGCAGAGTTAAAGTTGTGTCTCCATATCTGTCTTAATATGTGGACTGAATTGGCCACACAGGGACACAATTACACTTGAAGATGAACGTTTTACCCATTTTAAGCTCATACATTCATATTTCGAGAGCCCATGATAATACTATTACTAGTAGTATTAATATTATTATTAACAATAAAAGACAACAATAACTGGAAACAGTTAAAGGTTAACTGTGTCATGCAGGTTCTTATTTATGATAGTCCTCATCAGCAGTAGGGGGCGGTAACGCGATGTGGCTTCAATCGACGCAGACCTCGTGATCAATATTTACGGAAGTGTTGACTGGTGAACTGAAGTCATTGCTCAGTCATTTCTATTTTATCTTTGAAACATTGCTTCATTCCTTAGGCTACGTTTGTGTAACTCACTACCAAGAATAAAGTCTGTTTAAGATTATCTAACTTAAAGGATCTAACGGGGACCTGTTAGCTTGTTAGTAAAGAAGGGTAGCAGGAAATTTCAAGCTAACATAAACGTCAGCTTGAAATCGCAGAGTCAAGAACTCCCACCCGGTTTGTAGCTGCTCTCCTGTGGACATGGTTGTGGCGTTGTCGGTCCGGGTGTGTTTGGAGGTCCTGTGAAGTCTTTGCAGAGGGGTAATCTTCGGGTGTCTCTGGAAACTTTGGCGAAAGCTAACCGCTAGCTTGCTAGCCAAACGGTAGCTAGCAGCATGGGAGCCGAGCAGAGTGGAGATGCGGAGCACAAACACTCCGATTACAGCTCATCTGGTAAGATCTGTTTTCTGTAACCTAAAATAAAATACATGCATTTGTAATTTGCATCGGTTTATATAGAAGTTAAACCAAGGTAGAGTGGTATATTGCATTATCACAGGCATTTATGAAGAGTAAGTAAATCAATATGTAGTACATTTACTTAAGTACTGTGAGTATTTCTTTACTCAAGCATGCCCATTGTATGCTTTTGTACTTCCTTCACAACATCTCAGAGTTAAACACTGCATTTCTTAGTCCTCTATATTTACTTGTCAACTAACCTTACAGACACCAGTTTCTTTATGTTAAAATATTGTAATCATATACGATGGATTTTATAGATTATAGCCTACTACATCACAGTACATAAAATTGCTACTACAACATTAAAATGATGCTAACATGTTAATGCATATTATTTCTTCTTTCTTCTGACTTCTTAAATGGATCAATGTAAACTGTAGAATTCATAAAACTTGAAAAATATACTTTAAACATTCTCACATTTGTGTGTGTTCAGTTACCAGCTAGTGGTTTAGTTGTAACAAAGTGAGGTGATGTGAATAAACTACTGCCTGTTGATATTAACAGCAATATTGTCATTGCAGTGGTGCCCTCCCCAGCAAAGCAGAAAGCAAAGATGGATGATATTGTTGTTGTGGCTCAGGGGACCCAGTCAATGCGAAATATCCACAACGACCCAGATGTCATCAAGCTTCAAGAGATACCCACCTTTCAGCCACTTTTAAAAGGTATCGTTAAGTCTTCCAGCTTCTGACGGGGATTTTTACTGCCATCGTTAAGACATAATGTTCATTAGGTACACCTTGCTAAAATGAAAGCAGTCTAATAAATGCGCACCTTAGTCGACAAGTGCTCATCCACAGCAGAAATACCATATTTTCTGCCTGATATTTTGTAAAAAAAAAATCCCCAAAACTGTAAATTTAAAAAGCATTAAACCACCTACACTGAATCTGGGAGCTAGACAGACTAGGTTTCATTTCAGTTTGAGACAAACGGAGTGTAGAGCGCACACTAACAAACATAAAGCAGAGGTGAGACAAATGGATCTGCACACTGATAGTTTCCAATAAATTAAATACAATATCACAATGTTTTGATCTCTGCAGTAAGTGACATCTGACAAAGATTTGTTTGCGATAGAAACGTTGATGAGCTATCAGAAGAGTGTATAGATCTTTTATGTCACTTCTACTGTTTCAGTTTTCACATGAAGACATTGAGAGTTTCATCTAATTTTTGACCAGTCCCCACCAGTCAATGTTCTGTGTATTGAAGCCAATTGTCGCTGCAACCCATTAGCACTGTGTTAGAAGGTGGATAATGAGTTCCCTGCGTAGGCACACTCCTGAAATAGCAGGCAGGGTTAGTTCTGTCAGGTTCTGTGCATGGCTAATTACAATAATTACAATGTGTTGTCAAGTGTTACTCTGTTCCAACACATCCATTGAATTCCTTTGCTCTTTGCTCTCCACAGGAGTGTTGAGTGGCCAGACGTCACCCAGCAGTGTGTGTCTGGAAAGGCTGGACGCTGCCCAGGTTCTGCAGCTCTGCATCCGGTACCAGGACCACCTACACCAGTGTGCTGAGGCCGTAGCCTTTGACCAGAATGCCCTGGTTAAGAGGATTAAAGAGGCAAGAATACCATAGGACAGTATGAGATGTTTTTGCAGTCCTGAAACAAAAATATTAAATATTGTGTTTCCTATTGAATGTATAGGGTTTATGCCTACATGTTTTAGAGATGTTAACCACTTGTATCAGCACAATGTTGATTCCACAGCAAGTGGTTAAACACATTTAGATTTTATTTCCAAAGTAGTGAATTATTAGTCGATTTGTATTTGGCAGCACGGTGGCCTAGTGGATAGCACTGTGGCCTCACAGCAAGAAGGCTCCACGTTCAAACCCTGGACGTCCCGGCCTTTCTGTATATTTCTGTGTGTTAGTTTTGAAAAAAAAAAAAAAATTCTTTACAAAATACAAAAATGTATTTATTTAAATACAAAATTTATTTTGAATACATGCAAAAAATATAACAATTTTTGTGTTTCTGATTTATTTAATAAGGCTATGCCAAAACTCTATTTATTAGTTATTACAGTCGGTATTGTACAAAATTATTGTTTCAATCTCAGTTACATTTGCAAACGTGCTTGATTTTGTATTTGTTCTACTGCTTGTAAAAAGTCAAAGACTATCTCTCTTTCTCTCTCTTGGCTGTTTGTTTCCAGATGGACTTATCAGTGGAAACCTTGTTCAGCATAATGCAGGAGCGCCAGAAACGCTACGCCAAGTATGCCGAGCAGATCCAGAAGGTCAACGAGATGTCCATGATCTTAAGGCGCATCCAGATGGGCATCGACCAGACGGTGCCACTAATGGAGCGCCTTAACAACATGCTGCCTGAGAGTGAGCGATTGGAGCCCTTCAGCATGAGGTCTGATGGGGACTCTGCCTCCAAATAGCCTCCTTATCTATCACAGCTGCTTCTTACCTGAGTTTCCGTCCATTATTTTCTTCAGGAGGAAGTGCATGTCTGTGCAGCTGTAGAGAAACAAAGTCTTTACGTGGGTAAAAAAACTCTGAACCCTTTCAACTGTTTTGTTTTCACAGTAGAGGTAGAACTGCTCTAGTCAGTTCCCCAGGTCATGATCAGTTCTTTTTATAATTTTACTTAATGCAGGAAGTTTTGCTGAACACACATGCTCTTAATCAGCAACATGTTACTTCTACTCAGCACACGTACATTCATACCTGAGTTTAACCAAAACCATCTGCTACCGGCCACTGAGCAGCTTCACCCGGAGCTGTTGCCAACTTACAAAGTGCTGCGATCAGATGTACCCCAACTGCAGATTATTACTTCTACAATCCCCCTGAGGGAATAAAACTGGCAATCTTCCAGACACATGCTTTCCTTACTACTCTCTATAAAAAGGCAGGAGAGGAGCAAACACTTTTGATTGCGACACAATGAACTCCATATGCCTAAAAACTTGTCCTGTAGATGTGTTGCAGGTTTTAGAGACTCAAATGGATGTGAGCAACATAAAAGCATCTCAAACTTTTCTTGCTGCTCTGGAGATTTTGCATTACACCTCTGAAAATATCAGAGTCGCTGAAGAACTTGCAGTGGACCGATTTTGGATTTTGCACATTACAAATGTTTGTGAATATGATATTTATCTCGCTCTCAAGCCATACGCCCTTCTCACTGTTTGGACATCTATTTCCATGAACTGCATGTATGCAGGTTGACTGCTTTTAATTTTCCGAAAAATATCGTTGTGTCATTTTGGGATATTATGATAAAGAGACTCAGAGTGAACCAGTACGGATTATTGCCATTTGATTACACAAGAAGTATGGCGTGCTGTACATTGGAAGTAAAATGAGAGACTTATTCTTGGACAGATGGTAGCCTCAATTGTCTTATAAAGTTTCGGCATAAGAGAACCTTAATTTATTTGCATACTTTAGCTTGAGCTGTTGTGCCAAGCCTCTTTGCATGAAAAACAGTGAAGAAAGTGAAACAGAGACCCTGACTCAGCAGATTGCAGAAGATTACAGAAGATGGATGCAAAGGTGGACAGAAAACATTCTAGCAAGTTACTCACACTTTCGGATCACTGCACTGCAACTTCAGCAGTCATTGTATGTTTGTTAGCGTGTCTCACGAACACCACACGTACCAAAGATTCATACAGGCTGTTGAATAATAAGTGTCACTTTAGTAACACTTGGTCATATCTTTGGTCTCTTTTGAGGGAAGTGATCAAGTTAACTGCATCATCTGTTGAATAATTGTTTCTGTATCACATGTTGTGGTTTGTAAGATTAAAGGGCCAGCTCACCCAAATAATAATAAATAAATAAATAAATTGATAAATTTCTCTCTTACCTCTAGTAGTATCTATTTGTGTAGGTAGTTTTATTCCTCCAGGTCTTGAGAAATCTGCCACCACCACAATTCAATAGAGGTGACTGAAATGTTATATTTGGTGCTCACAGTGATAAAGAATTACATTAATCAACAGCAATATCTTTGGAGAAAAAATGTTGCTGTTACATGGGATAATCCACCAAACACGCTGTCATAATTAATATAATATAGACTATTTCTTAATTAGAAAAGCAACCAGGACATTGTTGGAAGACACGTTACTGAATTGTTATGATTTTTCAATTCGGTGAGCACCACAAAACAAAATTTAATTCCCCTTTATAGTATTTGGTGCCGGCAAATATCTCAAAACCTGGACAAATAAAGTCAAAACTATTTGCATGCCATGCAATACCACTAAAGCTAATAGAGTTACACTTTATGTACCTAATCACTGGTCAATTTGCAGTGTAAAATAAAAAATAAAGACACAAAAAAAGTCAAATGTTTTGTGATGGGTTTGTTTGGGTTCACTAGGTGGTGCTAGAGAGAACTCAACACAGTCTGTGACTTATTGACACACATTCTAAGGTTAAAAGTCGGAAAACGGGCTGTTTCAGAGGGTATCTTAGAACTGTAGAGTCATGCTGAAGGACTCTTGGTGTCCGCACACTGACTGTCGGGGCTACTAAGATTAGTTGATCGAAAGAAAATTAATCGACAACTATTTAAAAAGTTTAATCTATTAATCTTTACAGTCATTTGTAATTAATGCACAAAGCCAAATATTTGCTGGTTCCAACAATTCGTATACGAGGAATTGCTTGCTTGTCTTCGTCAAATATGGTAAATTAAATATATTTCAGTTTTGTACTCCTGGGCCATAAAACTTATTTTGATGGGCATTTTTCACGCCTGATTTTTCAACCTTTCATAGAAATGTATAATCAAGAAAATTATCAGATTAATCAAGAATGAAAATATCTATTAGTTGTAGCACTACATCACTTGCTGACAATGGAAAACACTATTACTCTGAAAACCAGTTGAGTTGTATATATTGAACAAGGCTTTTAATATGGTCATTTTGATATGTTTGAAAACTTAACACAAGATTTAGTAACTGTAAATGTCACCTGACTTGATGAAACTTTGTTATAATCGACATTAACTAATCTCGCACCACCCTTCTCCAGTCCTCAAAGCACCCACTTCCCTCTTTCCAGTGTGTGTCTTGTGTTTTTGATGCTAGCGATTTAATAGAAGCCTGGGAGCCGGGTGGATCCCCTGGGGATTACAACATGTATGTTTTGAACTCAAAGACCAAATCTGAAGTGGGTATTAAAGGATTTTGTTCAGAAAGGGCTTACTGTTAATGGCCAGTGGCTCCTCTCTGGATTCAGCGGTGAATGGTGTTTTTACCCATGAGTCACTACTCTGATTAGAATCGTTGTGTACGTAGTTGAATTTTTTATCGGTGTATAAACAAGCTGAACTCAATTACACCTACAAGGATCCTCCTCCGGCTGGCTTGCTTTGAGGTGCTGAATTAGCCGGGCTCGTTGACATAAGGGACACAAGGCAGAGACAAGTTTTCTTTTGAATTTTAAAGCAGTACTTCTTTGATATGTTATCGCCTTTCATGTGTAAATTAAAAGGGGTGAAAATGTCTTAAATGGCCTAAGGGGTATTGTTTGAACATTGAAACAGAAATGGAAATTGTCATTGCATTCTGTGGCGAGGACGTGCAAAAGTTCCTCCGAGTCTTTGTAATGAAGAATAGCTCCTGACGCTCTAAGCTGGATATTAACGCCATGAGATGATACAATACGATCTGCCACCAGGAAATTCATTCTCTGAAATGAAAGAGAAATCCAATTTCCCCTGTATACTTCTCATTTGAATATAAATCAAAGGCTGGTTTGCTCCCCTTTTCCTTCCTGTTTTGCCCACTCAAAATTGGAAACATGAAAGTAAGTCTGGGCTTCTTATCCCTGTCATCTTTTAGGGTGAAACTCAAACCTACGATGGTTGTTTTGCTGCGATAAGACTAGAATTTTGAGTTCCCAGACAACACTGAAATGTGAAAGACATTCAATGTTATTGTGTGTAACTGATGTAATTTAAAGGATTAAATAGCACTTTCAGTTTGATGTCATGTAAGTGTGTGAATTTGAAGTTTTTGTTCTTTTAGCTGAAAAAATGAATCAATTAGTCAATTACCTTTTAAGTAAGTATGGTAACAGAAAAGCATTCAGCAGCAATTTGATTCCTTCTGCTGCTCTTTTTCTGCATGTCATCCCTTCCTTCTAAACCACCTTCCCTCCCCCCCAAAAAAGCTTTAATAAAAACACTATCACTAATCAATCATTTTCAAGCAAATATTCAATCTCAATTCAACTTCTCCAAAGTGAGTATTTACTGCTTTTCTTTGATTTTTTTAGGATAGTAAACTGAATATATTTAGGTTTTGAAATATATTGAAATACTAAAAGTTGGGCTTTGAGAAACTGATAGGCATTTTCACACTTGTATCTGATATCTTATTGACCAAACAAATCATCAGGAAAGTAATCAGCAGATTGATTATAACGGAAAATAAACATTAGTTGCTGCCAAATTGCGATTGTGCAAAATGGTGATTAAAAAAAATTTCAAATAGTTTATAGACCACGTGAGTAATCAGTCTTCATGTTGATCAATGATGAAAATAAATGTTTGTTGCAGCCCTACTTTGATGAGAACACTCGATTCTAGCTCTGTCCAAAAGTGTCAAAATCCACCTACCAGCACCTCTAAAGCTCAATAATTAACCCCTCGTTTAATCTGTGCAAAAATAAAAGTGTCAAAAAGAAAATTTGGGAGCAGTTACCAGGCAACCAGCGCATACTCCAGGAAGTTACCGTGCCCAGTCAAAAAAAAATTTCAAAAGGAATCTACCATTTCAGACTGGTTTGGGTCAAAGATTGATGAGGGCTTCCAAGATTAATAATAGTCTGCCTCTTTTAAAAACGTTCCTGTTGCTTGGCTCATTCATTTTTTTTAAATGTTTGTTTAAAAAATTCACTTCAGTAAGCATGGTAAATGGTCTGTATTTGTGTAGCGCCCTTCTAGTCTTTCCGACCACTCGAAGTGTTTTACACTATATGACATTCCCCCACACTGTACCGGTGAGTAGCTTGAGGAAAGGCGAGAGGCGTCTCTTAGATGATTGTCTGTATTGACTGTATTGACTTTCATCCTCTAAAATTACCCAGCACTGCTTTTTTATTTGACACCCAGTCACCTCCAGTGATAGATAACCAGTGGATCCTCCCTCTTGAGTTGCAGCCAAACATCATCCCTCTTTCTGGAGACATGAATTCTACCTCAGACCAGATCTATCAGGGGATATCTAATAAAGCACTTTGTTGCTTCATTGCACAGTCGTGGTCTCAAGGACACAGAGCCGGCTACAGCAGACCCAGAGTGGCGAGTCCTTCCGCTGAAGTACCACTGGTCTAGTAGTGTTTAGGAGGGCAACAGTATATCAATCTGGAATTAACAGAATCAGTCAGATGCTGTTGGGTCTCCACATTGCATATGTACAGTGTAAGGAGGAATATTAAAAAAGGAGGACCAGATATGGCTGCGCTCAGCTGTTTTCATTAGTTCACTTCTTGCTTGAGGACACTTCAACACCTGGGCTGTTGGGGGACTGAAATGTCCCTTGTTATTTAATTTTCAGGGTTTGATTTTTAAATCCACTCGTGCAGAAACTGAGTAATGTTTTTTATAATCTTATCAAGTCTTGTCAATTGTTCAAGCAGCAACGTCTTTAGCAAGGCAGACTTGTCTGTTCGCAAGTCTCAATAGTAAAGGCCTCTAGAGGGGGTAGTGAACTCCATCCGAAGGGCTTGTCGTATGGCCAAATAGCTTTGGAAACCTCCTCTCCGGTCCCTACACAGCTTTCTGATGTCAGATTGATGTGGGGCTGTGTCTGATCATTTAGATGTAGATGGCCAGCTGTGTGGAGGTGAGAGAGGAGCCAGGGTTTTAGCTTCTCTTTTTTTCATTGCTGACACTTAATATTTCACGTCATTTTATTTTTATTTATTCCAATGATCCCACTTTTGTTCATTCGCCAAATGAAGACTGCAAAGTGCTGAAAACCAGTAAAATGGAGCTTTGATCTTAGTTCATATGTTCCATTAAAAACGGGAGAGGTCACAAAGCTACACTTGAGATATAAATAAACTCAGTTGCTCAACATACACACTGCATCTAAGCTTTAAGAACACATTCTAACCTGTAAGTGTAACCTTACCTTTCAGATTGACATGTTTACCACACAGGTGTTTATGTGATGACAGGTACAGTTAAGTGCCTCCACAGATGTACTCTGTCATCATAAATTAGAACAAACCTGTGTGGGCAGCAGAGTGGAAAACCAAAACATCAGATGTGTCTACAATAAAGCTTTTTCTCAGAAATGTTGAAAGATTGACATAAATAAACTGTTTAATTATATAGAAGCCACAAAAAATGTTTGTGCTTTACTTGCCAGCATTAAATGTGGAACTTTCACGTTCAATTGAACACATTAAACACTCAGGCCGCTGCACAGCTCCAGTCCATTTGCTTGAGGGTCAAAAACTATAATTTATGTACCCTTGAGCATAGCTTTTAGCCCCCAACAGCTCCAGCAAAGCGGCCAACAGCATATAATCACTGTAGATGTGGGTATTGGCAAATGAATAATGTGTAACACATCCTCCCCCACAGTTAACTTCCCAAGTCATTGGTGTAAATAATAACACGTTCTGGACTTGTCTGGATAAATAAAGGTTTAACAACAGTAATAAAGAGAAGAAATAAATCCAGGATAAGGACATTTTACGCCAGAAATAACAATGAAATTCTTTGAGAACTTGTCTTTGATCAAATGTGGGACAGTGAGAGTCTCAGATGGTGATTCAGTGCCACCGGGGCTGCTGCCATGAAATCTGAGTGACACCATCATGTCTCATCTGAGACAGCCTGTAGCCAAACAAACAGCAGCTCATTACACCATCAGTTTGGATCGCCTGTTCTGAATGGAAGAGAGGTGACATTGGCTCATAATGTGCGGGAGGGTTGTGTGTGTGTGTGTGTGTGTGTGTGTGTGTGTGGAGGGGAGGGAAGGGGAGGGGGCAGTGTGGTGCTATAAATTGCTTAATGTTTCTTTACGTCTCAGCGGTCACAATGTCGAACCAAAGGTACTTGAACTTTGGATGCACTGGCTTTTGAGTATCAGAGCAAGTCAACCTCGAAACTCGAGAAGCTGCAGCCAAGCACTCTGCGTAGTTAGAGATCCAGACATGCAAACAATTTCCAAGAAGCCGCATTTACCACATTTCTAGACCTTTCATCCATCCATCTATCCATTTTCAGTCGCTTATCAAGGTCCAGGTTACAGTAGCAGTAGGCTTAGCCTAAGACCTTAAATGCTTACTTTGATCAAGCTTTTACCTTAGCTTTGCAACAAATTATTCTTTTTGTCATCCATTAGTTTGGTCCATAAAATGTCCATCATATTTTCCATTAGTCAAAGCCAAATGTATTGTGTGTAGTGCAGCTTAAAGATATTCAATTTACAGTGGCGTAAAACAAAAGAAGCATCAAATCCTCCCATTTAAGAAGTTGGAACTGATTAATGTTTGGCATTTTTGCTTGATATATGACTTAAACAATAAATCAATTACGGCATTTATATTGTCCTTGATCAATGTTCTATCGACTGATTGATCAACTAATTCTTCCAACACAAATTTACAGTTCATAATGTTCTGCCCCAATAAAGACAATTTTCTTCACAGCAGTCAATATCATTAAATCTGAGGAGGATCTAATATATTTGTATATCCAATTAATATTTGAAAGTTCTGTACGTCCAGAACATGTTCAATATTGTTATTTCACAGCCAATGGAAATGTTTTGTTCTAGTGGTCAAATTTGTGTGAAGATTTTTTTATCTTTCTGTCTGAGCCAAAAAGCTGTCCATCATAGAGTCACGACAGTTTGTCATCGAAGACATTCACAGTGTTGTACTCGGTTGTAGACACTAAAGTCTTTTGGAAATATTATCACATATTTGCCTCAAGGGGCTTTACAAACTGTACGGCATACAATACAACACCCTCTGTCCTTAGACCCTCAATTCAAATGAGGAAAAACTCCCCCCCCTAAAAAAACTTTTAACCTGGAAAAGTGGAAGAAACTTCAGGAAGAGCAAGAGAGAAGGGATTCCTTTCTCAGGATGGACAGACATGCAATAGATGTCGTGTGTACAAAATAGACCAACATAATAAAATTATAGTATGGACAGTTATGATGACAATAACTCACTGAGGCCTTTACGCCACGGTAATGTGGTTAAATGAGACACTCAGTTGTGTGTGCTGAAAGGTCTTTTCCAAACAACCATTTTTGTGAAGACTAAATATTTCATCCATAATTCATAGACGAGCAAGTGGAGGAAACTCGGTGAGACAGGAGCCACATCCAGATGAGTGCGTCAAACAAGCCGCTGGGAGTTGTACTCTCTGTCTAAGCAAAAGCTCAGTGTTACTTAATGTAGGACATTTTCATTCAGGTCCCCAAGCTCTAATGTTTTGCTTTTCGGCATACAGCTGTCGGTTACAAATGTGGCTTTTTGTTTACAGCATGTTTCTTCTCTGTTTCTCGTTTCATGATTCGTGATTTAAATGCAAAATACGTACAATATTCAATATCATCAGCATCAATGGTGTCACTAAATTATATAGTCACTAAACTAACTAAACATGTTATATCATAACATATGTATGTTATGGTTTTAGGGAAAATAAAATAAAATATGGCCTAAATGGTTTACAATGGATTTATTCAGAAATAGTAAAATAGGTACTCAGTGTAGTACAATGTTAAGTCGTGCCAAACAATGGCAGTGAGCACAAAAGTGTTCATTATGGCTTCATTTAAGAGGGAACACATGTACCAGTTCACTATTGAACAAATAAGAAGTAGGAGGAATTCATTATTCGCTGTTATTCATATGCAAACGTACCCTCTACAAGAACGCCCTCTTCTCCAGTCCCTGCTTTGCTGGGTGCTCCATCTTTGTGTATGTGTGTGTACTTGAGTCTAGATTTTTTTTAAATCATCACATCCTATATCAATTATGTTGAGTGGTCTCTTCACATTGATTACCAGATAAGAGATTGAGCCAAATGCTTTGTTCCAGTAACATACTGCCAGCAGATGGGTTGGTGTATGTCGGGGAAAAGGCTTTGTAAGGACCCTCGAGGTTTGATCAGAACACAGAACGCGTTGGCCTGAAGTGAAATGTCCTCTGTGTTTGGCTGTTTCTTAGATGTGCACAAATACCCAAACCATTTCAAAAATCATTCTCACCTTCTCCCCAACACCACATTGTCTGTAGTTTCTGGTGTTCTTTTTTCTGTTTTGCAGTTGTTTATGTCAAATATCGCTGAACAGTAATATGATTTCTGCTGCCTGCATTTGAAAGTGGACCAGAGAGAGAGAGTTTGTCTGTCTAGGACACTTAACAGAGGGTATTTCTTTCCACATTGTAGCCTATTTACTACAAATTGTGTACTTGAAGGATGTGTCTGGTGATATACTATAAATGTCTTCTTGTCAACAAATCCCACAAAAACCAAAATAACAATGAAATCTTATCACCAAATATTGTCTGCGGATGGAGCCTGTTCCAATGTATTCCTTTGAGGCACTGAGCTCTACAGCAGTTTATTTTGAATCAATCCCGCATACGCTGCTGTTGGAAATACCCGCTAGAGCAGCTAATGTGCAGCTGAAAATGATCCCCAACCACTATTTAATCTGTTTAATAAAAACTACACTAACCAACTGTTTTAGTGAATTATTTAGTCCTTAAAAAAATTGAACCTTATAATGGAATGACTGGGCTTGAGTGGCACAGATAGTGTAGAGACAGACTTATGAATTGATGTTATTTTGTCGTCTCATGGCATTTCTTAACAATAACAAAAATATAGAATATTGCCTGCCTTTCCCTTTAAATTATTATAAGGGATCATTATTGCCTTTTTTTCTTTGGACTGGTGCATAAACAGATGCTCCTTTGCGTTTTAGCTCCATTTTTCTTGTCACTAAACGGAAATATTTTCATCGTGGAGACAACTTGGTTCACTGCAACCTGCTTTGATGGTCCAGGTGAAAATCATCTTAAACCAAACATCTCTAATCCCTTAATTTTCCTGCCTTTCAGACAGCCACTAATTTCTTTTCATTACATCGTGACAACACGATCAAATACACTTTCATTGCAGTGGTACAGTAATAGTGCTGAAAGTTTAGGCTGATTTAAAAGTCTGTGCTGTATTATCACACATTTATAACATTACTTTGACAATGGCAGCCAAACTAAAAATGAATGGACACCAATGGCTGCTGGAAAGAAGGAAAACAGATTTAAAAGTCTGAATTTTGATCTAGGCCAAAACTTAGTAAGCTACAAATGGAACAATATACAGTGCACAAAAATGCATAAAAGCAAACTAGGATGTGCCAGTATAGCCACAGTGAGCCTAAATTCATCAGCAGCCAGTTTGAGTTTGTCATCTTTTTACTTTCTGAGGAAAGCCTCAAATAAATGACTCACTCGACAAACAGAAAGCTGGTATTATGGTGAGAAAACGTAATATTTTTCTGTTTGATTAAGGTATTACATTTGAGTCAAGTATGTAAGTATGACTGGAGTGTCAGATGCTCTGGAAGTGCACCAAGCTAAATGCTCCACAAGCATTTTGTCTTTAAAGCTCTGATGCAGCATTGTTGACTGTTCATTTGCTATTCCTAGTCAGGGTTAGAGATTGACGGATTCTGCATCGCAAATTTGATTAAAATCAAATCAAATCTGTGGGTTAGAAATAAGCCTGTTTGTTATGTGTGGTGGTTGTATCAGTGGCTCACACTGCTAGTGATTCATGTGGTCAGAGCGGAGGCTAAATACAGTATGTTTCGGGTTAGGTATGAGGTGTTAAGTTCAAATATGGGTTTGGTGTGTGGGAGTGGGGGGGTTGTTGGTCATATGACTTTGATCATGTTGGTCCTAGTTGGCTTTTCTGTCACAGGTTTCTGGTGTCCATTCAAGCCAGACTCAACATGCAAACTGCACCAAGAAATCAACAAGATTAATACACAGGTTCTTCTTGCTGTGGGGCCAAAGTATTAACCACAACCCCCAGTGCTGAGAGCAACTGCCAGACTCTCAAGGACACATCAGAAGGCCTTATGTTCAAGCTGGGTGTGTCATGTTTAAGGCTGAGTGCAGTGGAAGGAAAACTGGTGTGTGGACCCAAAATGCAGACTTTGCAAGGTTGATGCAGTTCAAAAATTAATTTATAAAACAAACAAAACAGGCTTACATCCAAGCACATGGCAAAAATACACAGGTAAATTGAACATAATCCAACGGGTAACAGGGAATCCAAGAAACCAGGGGAAAGAGCGCAGGCAGGACACTCAACAAACAATGAGGACACAACACCGACAGAACTGAACTGAGGGCTTAAATGCACAGGCAAACGAGCCGGGACGGAGTGCACAGGTGAACGACATGAGGAACTAATTATCAGAGTGAAACAGGAAGGCAAGACGGACCATGAAACCAAAATGGAAAAGAACAGAATAAAGAATAAACCAAAATAACCAAAAACACAAGCAGACACAGATCCATAAACAAAAGTACAAAAACCAGGTAGAGGTTGTAAACTAAGTATTGAATAAACAAGGCTAAAATAAACTAACAGAACAAGAACAAAGATAGACTTGAACACCAGACGCTGACGATAACAAAATAAAACAGGAAGTAAATGGATGGACAAGACATAAATAAGTAAGGACAAGGAACAAGAGAAACAGAGGCTAATAGAAAGACACATGAAACAATTGCAAAAACAAGAAACACACAGGGAAAAAAACTAAACTAAATTTACAACAGTTTGTTGATCTCTTTAGTTCCACATATACTGTAGTTCAAAGCAGGGTTTCTCCACTTTCTTTACTTTTTCAGGTAATTTTTAATCCTAATGCCATAGAAGCTTGCATGATTTCTTTTGTTTTGTTCCCCTCACTTTTCAAAATCCTGTTTTGGTCCCCTTAACTTTTATAGTCTCTTGGTCGACTTTCTTGCAGCGGTTTCTTTGAACACTGTCCTCTTACTGTCCAGCCAACATAGTCCAGAGAGGAGATAACACTCATCTGAGCTGCCTTCAGTTATCACTGTGCACTCAACACACTGGGCTTAACAAGCTGGCAGCGAGTGGAGTGTAAAGTACTTTGCAGACTTTTTGTTGCCGTAGGTTTTGCCTTTCAGCCGCATACTACAGGCTGCACCACCTTATTGGTGAAGGTTGCTGGGACTGTATTACTCTTAGAGGAACTGCCTTTTATTTATACTATTATTTACAGTTCATATTCCCCCCCAAAATATGCTGGAATTGAACATCAGTCACAGATAAAACTGTAAAGCGCGTTGTTGTTTGCAGTGAAGATGCAAATACAACATTGTTTATCAGAAAGTATCATGTCTCTATAAAGGTGTTTTTTGATATACTAGCTTTATTTTGGAAAACACATAAGTTGTTATTTGCTTGATTGATTTAAAGGTTGTTTTTTTCTACTTCATTAACCCATGTCCTTGTAGAGAAGTATCACTTTATATGTGTTTGTATTCTGCATTTTATATGAATTTTGTATCCTGTTTTTAAAACACTTCAGTAGCTCCAAATGGATTATATTGAACCAAAGCTATTAAGCCTGTTTTATTCAGTTACATAATATATAGCATAGTGTCGTTTTCTATTTTCTCTCCCTTGTTTCCTGTCATGTCTCCACTGTACACACTAATGAAGGAATAAAATATCCCCTCACGAAAATCTTTAAAAATCCAATACAAAATGTCTAAACATTGTGAAAATGCCCTTTAATGTTTCCCTGAGACCAAGGTGACGTCTTCATATTGCTTGATTTGTCGGAACAACACTCCAGACCCCAGATCCTTACATTTAAGAGATCATTATTAATGATTAATTCATTATCAAAATTAATTTTGTTCGATGAATCAAAGTGTGACATTTTTAAGTATTTAAGCCAATAATGCGAATAATTCACAAAATGTGAAACAATCTCTTTAAGAACGACAGTATAGACACACACAAGCAGGCGTACACAAACGCACACTCAGACACCTAAAGAGTTTAAAACACTGGCTTTAAAAATGTCCTTTTGAATGAGACACTGACAAGAAAGATATCAGGTGCACTTTGGGGTCCCTCCCTGAAGGGTTACAAACGCTGGTATTATGTTGACCACCACCACTATTAACATCTATTAAAGGTGATTGAAATTCATTGCTGAATAATTTATCTCATTTCAGAAAATCTGACCCTTAGAATCAGCAGTGAGGGAGTTCTGGCCGGTCTTCCAGGTGAAGAGGAGCAGCTCACGTCTCGTCCACGATGCTGCCTTTCATCCCGTTCCACCGGGTTAAAATGTGAGTAGCAGTTCACTGAATATTTAGTCACACTGTGAGCTCTTGGAACCCTTCAAATGATCGGTTATGAAATATTCAGACCTCATCTCTGTAGGGATGGAGCAGGAACACAGCAGGAGTTTCGACAGCTGATTGGGTGAGAGAGTTTCCCTTTAGCTCGTTGCAAGTCTGCATTCACTTTTTACAGTGACAAGGCTGACATAAATGGATACCCTTCACGCCTTTCAAGCATGTAATTATGGTGCATGCAGTTAGAAAATACAGCAATTGGCAGTTTAGAGAGGGGGGCATTATAAGTGGGTGAACTGTTCCATTACCTGTGATAAAAATAACATTGAAACAATTGGGAGCTTAAAATTACAAACCTCTGTCTGAACTTTTAATTCAGTTATTCATGATGTTTGAATATCAGCGTATGCTTATCTGCTGTTATATATTTGTTTTTAAAAGCAACTACTAGGTATTAAATATTTAAAGATGATAAATTAAGTACACAAGTAACAGCTTTGCCAGCTGGTAAGCAAATCTCAGATGCTCAACATCTTAGAACTGCGTCCATAAGCAGAAAAAAGCACTTTGTACCAAGTTTAGAAACTGCTGTTAAGTGATCAAATGTAGCTTTAGTGATGTATAATTAAACATATAAACAGCAGTTTAATTGACTACATTTTGAAAAGGTTTAGATGTGTAAATACAAAGTTAGTTCTTTGAAATGTTCTTAACCCCCGTTAGCCTCTGAGGCAAGAGTACTCCACTTCAGTATCAATATATATAAATCTTTAACAGCCTTGAAACAGGTTTTGGATTTTCACACACAGTCAGACTCTCAGCAAAAAGATCACTTCCGTCTAAAACTAATAGACTGTGTCTATTTGTAACCCATTGTCAACTTACTTTATGTCTACAGTTTATGACCATCTAAACCTAAGAGTGATGTTTTTCTGTGTTTTACTGTCCTTTGTTTTAGTTTTCAGAGACATGAATTGGTAAAACTACCAAGTATTTTACAAGAGAGCAATGGAAAGATTAAAGAAATAAAATTAAAGAAAATTTTGTCAGTAAAAATGAAGCATTTTGCTTTTCTGCTTTCCTATCCTGGTTATTTTTTCTCAAAACCTCAGACTCTCCCTGGATTCCCGTCTCCCAGATTGGAAACCGCCGGTGTAAACATAGCCATCAGCAGTTGATTATCTGAACAGAATCACAAAAACTGCATGCATCCACTCTGGCATTTTCAGCTCACCTTCGGAAAAACCAAAACAGTACGGTGACAGATAAATCTCTTCTTTTTCCTCCTCTTTCGGGTGACAAGCAACAAAACTGTTAATCACAGCTAACATGCTCTCTGTGGTCATTCTCCTTTACATATTTACATAACAACTTAATTGGTGTAAACAGTGATTGTACAGTTTAAAACCCCAACTCACTGTGGAGACTCTGTAATTATATGGTTTCAGTTGTACACTCTGCTATACATTGTACGTACATGAAAAAGACAATAGTCTAATGTAGCTACACAGACAGAATATTATATGTTCATATTTAATATAAATATGAACATATAATGTTAGCATTCTGTGAAAGTTCTACATAGTGCTAGAGTACCACAGGCGGAGTAGATGGGTAGTTTCTGACAACCTTGCAACATTGCTGGCTTCATATATCTGTTAAAGTGAAGGCATCTTGTCGTTCAGACATAGGCGTCATTTAATAGCTTCATTCAGATCAGACATGACAAGACATGAACGGAAACAGCCACAATGTGCACGCTAAATGGCATCTGGTTCGCGTGCGGGGGGGGGGGGGGGGGGGGGGGGG
>NC_060171.1:6887620-6976564 GCF_021292245.1 Micropterus dolomieu
GGGAGAGCGAGAGAACAGTGATGATTTAAAATTGTAAGCGAGGGAACTGTGTTCCAGTCTTTCACAGGTTGCATTTGATGTATTTTAAAACATATTTTTCTGTCAAAGCCGTCAAACAGTTCCCAAGCATTGATTGACAGGATGTTAAGGTGGGACCCTTCATTTGCTCTAATGCTGTATTTAAAGAGTTTTGCTGGATATTAATTTATTCATCCATGCAGTTGGCATGGACACTTAAAATATAGGGAGAGACTATTGGTAAGATTATTACTGCCAGGAGAAAATAGCTTTTTACCAACTAATCTGACATGAGAAGAATCTCCTCAACAAAAAACACATTAAACTGATAATTTGCATAAAAGGTTACGATTGACAGTTGCTCATTTATAGGTAATCTTAGAAAGTGGTACAAGATGTGCATTTTCACTCTCTGCGTATGTTTAACACTGGGCTCCTGCAGCCATTATGTTAATTGTAACGTCATTCAATTCAGACTTTTTAAAGTGACTCGGGCGTTGATTCAAACATGAGACAGATATGTTGCCGCCAGACAAAGTAAAGGGGTGTGCATGTCTGAAAGGGGCTTTAGATTTAGCCTGGTCTAGTTTGGCTTTGTTGACTTCTAACAGTCTAAATATTGCTCACCTGTTGTTCACCTACCTCCTAAAATGTGTCTGGACTTTCTTTTTCACAGTCTTCCAACAGTGTTGCAACATCAATACAGCCTGTTCACCAACACTGGAAAGAGGAAGCAAGTGGTGAAGTTGCCAGCATTTAAAAAAAAATCATCCCTGTGTCTGCCTTGGATGCCAAGGCGCCTCTTGGATCCAAAAAAAGTAACTCATTCACATTCTCACTCATTCATTTATCCATCCCTTCATTCAGTCAGGGACTCACAGTGAGTTTGTTAGGAGACATATAGGTTAGCTTACCTGCTGGGGCATTGTCTGCAGACATCAATCATCCAGGATCTTTCACTTCTCCTCCTCCTCTGCGTCGCTGCTGAACTGTGTCGGCTGCTTCACCTTCATGACTCCGTGTCCTTGTTTACTTTTGTGCCAATCTTTTAGATTACACCACTGTTTTACATTCTTAGCATGGAATATTATAGCTCATTGTCCTCTAGTCAGAAGCAGCTATTTTCTGCCATGCATACTTCCCCTGAGTGACATGATCCATCGAAGTATACATGTAACTGGACTTTGCTCTTTTGTCGTTGTTTTTTTTTTTGTGGTGAGTGCTTTCATAATCAGCACATTATATTCCCTGTCAGTCACCTGTCACCTACATAAAGTACCAGAAGTCTCCTCCAGGAAATAGTGCCTGAAAAACAAGTCTCTGTAAAATCTCGGTTGTCACATCCATGCTGTTTCATTTAACCTGTCTTTGTTAGCTGGAACAGCTAAGATGATGACAAATGACAAAATACACCCTCTGCATTGTGAATCAGTTTGGGGAAAAGCAAACCAGACACAGTAAATCGATGATGTAAATGCATTTTAACCAGCTGACTTTTCCCCAGCTTGTTGCTCCAGATGGATTTGTATCCGCTGTTTCGGGGGCAATTCACACTTTTGTCAAATTCTAATTCTGCACCCAAAAATCAAACCAAACACCCTACACAAAAGCACCAACCCTATTGTCACAACAATAAATAATCGAGACAGATGAATAATTACGGCAAGGGGAATCAATTCCAATTCAAAGTTTCTGACAAGCTAATGGATGGAGTTCAAGTTCGGTCGTGGTGGTGATGTAGAGTGCTGCCGGCCGCCGGAGGTGAAGGAAAAATCTCAACACTGCCGCTATGATCCACTATGTTCCCTGTGTGATTGGAAATCTCATGATGTATGGAGGAGATGAGGGAAAGTATTGACTTTTTTTTACCTCGCACAATCATTGCTCTCATTGCATACCTCAAGGTCCCATATTAATCATTCATTGCATCAGGTATTAATGCTATTTTCAGATGTGGAAGAAGTATGGAGGTCCTTTACTTAACCAGTACTACAATGTGAAAATACTCCATTATAAGTCCTGCATTTGAAATCCTACTTAAGTAAAAGTATTTACTTACTTAAAGTATTATCTGCCAAATATACTTAAAATATTAAAAGCAAAAGTCACTTGTTCTGCAAAAAGTTGGCCCTTGTAACTAATGTATTACTTTACACTAAATTAGTAGATTTTTGTAATACTGATGCAACAATGTGTAAGCAGAACGCCCTGGTGGTTCACCAGGTAGAGCACGTACCATTAGGGTTTAGTCTTTTCCAACCCGGGGCCCTTTGGTGCATGTCATCCCCTCTCTATTTCCTATCTATTTGATATTGACAGCTGCAGAGATAAAGGAAAAAAATGCCAGAAAAAAATGTGTAAGCAGCACATTCACTGTTGTAGCTGTTCAAAGTTGAGCTAGTCAGTGGACTGAAGAGAAAAATTCATAAAGCTATATCTTTCTTTTCTGGACCATGATAATCTTTTGCTTTTTATGAGGTATTGGAGAGTTTTACTTAGAGGCTTTAGGGGCCTCAAAAAGTTATTTAAATTCACCATCTGAGACATTTAGATGGGAAACCTGACAAGGAGCCCCAACCAGTCAAGGGGTCACAAGCCAGAAAGGTTGGGAATCACTGCTTCAACCTTTAACATGTGTTTTATATGTTTAACTGACTAGTAACTCCAGCTGTCAGAAAAATGTAGTCGAGGAAGAAGTAACATAGCATACATTAGAAATACTTAGTAAAGCAAAAGTACCTCAGAATTGTACTTAAGTACAGTAATAGAATAAATGCACAGTAACTTTCCACCACTGGCTATGTTTATGTTTGAAAGAAAGATAGAAAACTGTGAACAATGTGCTTTGGAAGAGGTTTGAAAACTCTTTCACATGAATCAGACGAAAACATTAAATTAGACTTTGTCACTTTTGTGTTTGTAACTGTGGCTGTTACTCATTTTCTATCTGGCTGCGAGGCTTGCCATGCACCAAGTTGTCATAGTTCTAACTTTGTTTGGCAGTTAAATATGATAAGATCTTCTCTATAATGCGTTCCAGATGGAGGAAATAGTAATTTGCATCTGTTATCAGCGAGACAAGATGAGACTGTGTCAAACTGCTTGAGAAAATTCAATCTCTTTCTCTGTCCACACCCTCCTCCTCAACTCCTGCATTTGCGATAGTCTAAAGTGTCATCTGTTGACTTCAAATACGCTCAGAGCAACTTTTAAAATAGTTAATTAAGACTTGTTCTGACACGTTCAGCGCTGATTTCTCAGGCAGGAAATCCATATTCATATTTCAGACAAAAGAAGGTCATGCAGCGCAATGCCAAGAGACCAGTCACCCGTGGATGTCTTTGAGCAGGACTTTGCATCACCTCATCAATTTTTAATTGATTTATTCATCTATTCATGCATTAGCTTAGCTTGTCTCCAAAGTGCACATGAATATCTAAAGTACACACCAGGCGCCTGATGTGTAATTGCATTCCCTTGCTGTATCAATAGTCAGCTGACTGTCACTCATCATCATGGCTGATAATGGGTTGTTTCCAGGTTGTTTGCTGCTCAGAGAAGCTGATGGGGAACTTTTGCCCTTAATGAAGTCGATCTCATGAGAAGATTGTTGAAATCAGAACCAACAGCTAAGTTCCCAAGACAAAATACAGTTCATAATGGCTTTAATCAGGCGTGTGGAGAATATCGAGGCATTTATGGGTCTGCTGGGCACTGAGCCTGTTTTCGTGGACTGAACATTGACAGTTGCTTTAGGCTCTTAATATAATCACCATGTTGACTCTCGCTGCATTAGTTGTTGGTACAAAGCAGCACTGCCTAAATAATAGTAATTATTTACTCCTTCACTTACCCTACTTACCCTAAAATTTGTTATGTTGCATTGCAAAGTTTTCCTTTACATATGTTGTCTTTTCATTTTCTTTCTTTATGACAGCAGCAGTCAGCCGGGTAATTTCATCTCCAGTTCTTTGGCTAGATGTTCTAAAACCAATCAAGGAACAAGTTAAGAAATACAAACATATGACAGTAAGATATTCTAATGTTGCAACAATACTGATTAAATTAGCATGCTTATAATAGTGAACATAGTGAACATTCACCGTTCAGTATATATAACCACGCAAAGCAGAAGAAACACAACATCAGCAATACTGTTTTTGCAAAGCAGACCATCTGGCAACAGGCACAGGCCACTGAATAAGTTAGCAGAATAATATTAATGAAAATAGATTGTAAATATGTTTTGTGCATCAGGAGTCATTAGAATTACAGAACTTTAACATTTTTTTTTCACTTCAAAAAACATCAAATACCAGAGCATTAAGGCTTGTGTGATGCCCATTTTTATTGAATGTAATATAGGTTTTTATAACAATCTCATATTTTTAAAACATGAAAAATATCTCACTTTTAAGGTTCTGACTTATATCAGACCAGTTTGAAACTACAGTTTAATAACGTGTTAAAGGGCCATAAAGTGGTTTTGCACATTTATTTGCCCACAAATTGCATTCATTTTACCTTTACTCCTGATATTTTCCCATACTGTACCTTGTTCATTGATTTTCATCACGCTTTTCACAGCATCTACGTTTTCTTGATATTTATCTTCAGAGTTTGATTTTCTGATGCCACAGCCTATGAATGCAAAGTGTTGCTGCAGGTGACTCAAATATGGTGTGTCCTTGAATGCGTCACCAAGGACAGTTTGTCATTCATCACTCGTACTAACTATGCTTTTAGAGAGATAAAAACAGAAATATCAAACAGCTACTAGAAGTAAAAAATAACTGTAAAATAATGGTTTTATTACAACAGCTACAAGATGTTAGAGCACACTTTCCTCCAACATTGATAATGATAGTTTTTATATCTGAGATCTGGGTTTAACCATGTTTAATTTCAGAAAAAAACAATACATGGATAAAATAGCTAGTTCCAGCGTTCCTCTTTAATTTCCTGTGCATATCAAAGCTGCTGCACTTGAATTAGGCTAATGCTTGCAGGAGTATTGTAACAGCAGGGACTTTGTGTTGCTGCATGTCGTAACATGGTGTGAGCTGAATGATTTAGGAACGCTTAAATTTGAAAACAGCTGCAGCACATTTTCAGATACCCAGACACGACAACACCTTCACGCCTTCAACACAAGCACATCTGTGATTCTGCCATTAATGTGTTTTTCATGCCGAATTAGGACGAATATCACACGAGGACATGGCTGCATGGAGAATATATGTAATCTACATTTGGAGGGACTTGAACGCTAATTATAATTGCAAATTGGCTACTTGACTCCTGGCCCTCCTTCGGCACAGACCAAGTTTGAACTGATCATTAAAGGCTACATCCACTCAAAATTCACAGTCCTCAGATCTTCTGAGGGCCATTTGGTGTTTTGCTCTTCTTACTTATATTGTTTTTTAGTTTGATTTCTAAATCTTGGACAGAAATCATATACTGTATTTTTAAAGAAATGTCCATACATTTAACATGTCTGGACATTTATTGTTAGCAGTTATTTTACGCTAACAGACAAATAATAAATGAAGTGGGGAGGGCCCATGGCTGATATTAGTATGTCTGACAGGTAAAGGAGAAGAAGTCAGTTGAGATTAAGACAGTGTAAAACAGACCAAATAATCTCATTACATTAATAGGGTCATCACATGACTCTTCCCCCGTTAAAATGTATTGATTTAATAACAAAATAAGGTGTAGTGAGGAGACGTGGTGGGGTCAGTAGTGTGAGGCATGTATGGATGAGTAACAGATGCAAACACAAACCAAACTAAAATGGTATTAGGGCCATAAGGATAATGTTGATGCTGCTCAGCGAGAGAGAGCATGGACGGGTGGCTCGTCACAACACACTTAATGATTGCTACAAGTGGGAACTGTAAAACAGGCCACTCACTCAAAGCCATTTGAAATTCCTTCCAGAAGAGTTACTCTAAAATACTTTTAAAGGTTAAATATTACCTCCACCTCCTCCTCCTCCTTGCTGTTAGAGTTAAGGCTGGCATATGCTTGAAACAAAGTAGATAATAAAACATGTCATCCAACCACATCTAAAGCCAATAGTGATTATAGCTGTTCCTAAAGGCCACATTTGAAGGTGCGGTCATGGTGAAGGGCTGGACATTACAACAATAAAACAGGCATATTGGTGCACTTGTTCATGGTGTCACACTTCTTGTCAGATAAGAGAGTTGTTACATCTGACATAATCATCTTTAACATAATGTCAGTACAGCTGATCAGTCAGTGCAGGTGTTATCATTAACCTTAATTTATTGGATTTGTCAGTCAATGATTGTCACTTATAAATTGCTGATAAATTTGTGAGTGCTGCTGGGCATGCTCATGCATCAAGACAGATGTGCTGTAGGTTTTGTGATAAGTGAAAATCAAAATAAGTAACATATGTTTGAGCACAAATAAATAGTGAGTTCAGTGGTATGAAAACACAGTATAAAAGAGCAGTGGTGGAAAAAGTACTTAGATCCTTTTCATGAGTAAAAGTCTAAAAATCGATTACAAGTAAAAGTCCTGAAATCAAAATGTAAAATTACTAAAGTAAAAGTACAGAAGTATTATCAGTAAAATGTACTTACAGTGTCACAAGTAAAAGTACTCATTATGCAGTATAGGTCCTATTTTATTTTAGGTTATATTATTGTTACTATTTGTATATTTGTATACTAGTATACTGGGTAGATAAGTAATATAGTACTGCATCATATAATATATATATATATATATATATATATATATATATATATATATATATAATGTTCTTTTATGTAAAAACAACTACTAAATGTCAAACAGTGGAGTAAAAAGTACAATATTTCCCTCTGGAATGTAGTGGAGCAGAAGTATACAGTAGCATAGAACAGAAATATTCAAGTTTATCCAATTCATACTTAAGTACACTACTGTGTCTGTCCATCTTTTATGTTAGCTGCAATCAACAGTCTTGTTGTTTGTCAGCTGAGATAGGAAGAGGATGAACAGATTTAGCCGTATTCCTGTTATTTAGGGGTTTTAGTGTTTTAGTTCTAATATGTTTCCACACAGTGTTTTTTAAATTTATTGGCTAAGTGTGGACATACTCTAGGTTGTGCAGCTGTGGTGTGATGCGTTGCCTCTTTAAAGCAAACAATCCAAAGAGAGGGAGAGAGTGAGAGGTGGTGGGGAGGGTGGGTGATGGTAGCGAGAGGAAGAGAGAGAAGTGAGAGCCAATAAGAGGCAGTGGTTGCAGGCACACTCTGTTTGTGACACCTTGTGGTGGAGACTTGAGGGGGTGGCAGAGATGGAGAGAGGTGGGGGCACTACTGGATAGAGAGAGAGAGTGGGGGAGAGAGAGAGAGATCAAAGCAAAAGAAGAGACAGAGGAGGAGAAACGAGGATGAGAGATAGAAGTGCTGCAACGAGAGCGAGCGCCCTGCCTGCCTTTGCAACGACTGTTTACTCCACTTTTCCTGAGAGCCGGTTATCTTCCCTCTGCGTGAGTCATGGAAGTGATTTAGGTGAGTGGAGCGGCACGGAGCGGCAGCGGAAAGCCACAGATCTGTTTGTGTGTCTGCGCCGTGGGAAGGTAAGCTCACTCTGCATCTCTCTATAGATGTAATTTTCACTGTTTTCTCCTTTTATCTGCTTTTTCTTTTCTGTCTTCTCTGAAGAGAAACAATCAACTTCTGCAGAGTTTGTTCAGTTTCCCTCTCCTTCTACTTACACCCCTGGAATAGACTTCCTTCTCCATATTTCTCCTCTCGGTGGAAGGATAGTTTGTGCTCATTCAGGCTGCACAGTGGGACTGTGCAAAGTGTGAAAGGCATGCTGCAGTTTCTCTCTGACAGTGTGAGCATCATTTAGTGTCTCTGTATTGACAGGCGGGCTCACTGGGGCTGAGGGCTGGAAGAGGATGAGAGGGAGATGAGTCAAATCTCTGCTTGAGGGACCAGGAGTGTAACAGCATCACCGATGATGATCCCGATCTATACGAGAGCAGAGAAAGAAAAAAGATAATCCTGCAGAAATAAACCCTGGCTGCTTGTCAGATTTTTTACACTGCAGTTTTTTCTGGTTTGTTTTCTGGTTTCGTAACACAGCTGAGGTAAAATGCGTGCATCTGTATTCTGACTTTCCCTGGCCATCCCATCACGTCCACGCTGACTGAGGTGTGCGGTCCATGGTTTTTAGAGGTGTAGAAGGCAGGTGATCAGAGATTTGTGGCTCAGCCCCGCTGAGTGACAGCTGAGCTCTATCACGGCTTTCATCATGAGTCAAGCTGGTAAACTGCAGCTCAGCTTGTGACACAAATCCCCATCCCCTCAGCGTTGTGGGAATAACCTGCCTTCATCTCACAGCTGGATTAGAGTTATTTATTGGTACTCCCAATCAGCCCGGCTGTGTTTGTGCGGGGTCTGACCTATAATGGCACCTAATGGCATCATATGTTATTTCCAGAGGACACTGTCAAACAGGACGCTGTCACCAGCCACATCTAGGTGTAATATGGCAGTTGGTATTAATGTTAGCTCTCCTCATGACCCCCATCAAAACTTCTACTGGCAGGGGTGCTGGACAAGAATTAATGGACCTCTTAAAATTAGAAATTACATTTATTGCTGGCTGGATTTACCGTCAGCAAAGACCTCCATCACTCTCACTCTGTAAAGCACAACTCCAGAGGATATTTTTATCTTTGTTGGCTGGCCCACAAAACAGTCCTCAACACAGGCCTTGATTGAATGTACAAAATATTAGGGTCATCTACCTCATATCGATCTTCAGCCCTTATTCTCCACATCCCTGTTATCTCTGAGTTTACAAATGCTTTTTATAGATTTGTCTACTTCTCTTCACCTGCATCCCATCTGTCGTGATTGGTATAGATTCAATACAGGGAATCAATAAAAGAACATGTCTTTTACCTGGACTGACCTGTGTGAGCTTTGTGTGGAAGGAGAAATTGTCCCTGACATGTTTTTAGATCAGTTTGCTGCCGTTTTTCTTGCTCTGTGTGAGCTGCCTTTTCAAAACCTTATCCGCCTTCCTTTAAATTCAAGGCATCGTATTGAAGTTTCAGCATAGCAGCTGGGTGAAATAGCTCACACTCAAAGATCAATAAGCAGACAGAAACAATGTGAGGGTGAAGCAATACACCTAGTAAACAAATTTAACAACTTGAGCTCAGGCAGGTAGAATTACAAATCAGTGTAATTTTGTTAACTTAAAAACTATCGAGTGAGCACAAAACTTTATTGGAGAAATAAAGATTTCAGAATACAAAATCTGCATTGCGAAAAGGAGTCTGGCTTTACATGCTCTCACGATTTGTTGGGAGGTTCTACATTTGTCCGTGTGTTTTCAAATCTTGTCATCCTAGAAATGTTGTTTATTACTTCATATGGAAGCACAGATCTGACCTAAATGGGATCGGGTATTGTCAACCTCATTATAAAATTTGGTGTTTCTGCTCTCAGTTACATTAATTCAGTCACTGTGATTTGTTGTTAGCACCAAATATCGTTGATTTTACCCAAAATAAAATGATTCCACTTCTACACACTGAGGTATACAGATTTAACTTTGGGAAAATACAGCATGGGTGATGGATCTACACTTGGCGTCTGCAAATAACAGTTGAGGTATCATAAAGACAAAAAATGTATCATTGCACCCATATTTGCAACTAATTTGCAACTGCAGTTTTGGGGGAAACTTAATATTGACTGAAATGCATTTATCAACATAAGAAAACATTTTAAAAGAACATATGTGCAAAGTCACAAAGTGTTGACAGTTAAAATATCTGCAAAACTTTCATGGACATTGTGCTTTATTTTTTCCCACAATATCAAAAAGTAGCAACTAAAGCATGATTGACATTTTTTTGTGGTATTTATTGGGCTTTTTCGGCAATTGACAGTAGAAATACTACAGGAAATGAAGGGAGGGAGATAAGAAATGACACTGAACCAGGGATGCTGTAGTTCATGGTTGGCATTTTAACTCCTCTGCCACCAGGGCGCCCCATGATTAACATTTTTACGGTAATGTTTAGGCACTCAAAGCACTTGGTTGGGAGAGATTGTAATAACACAGCACCAAGTTCAAAACAGTTTTTCACTTCCCTTGAACGTTTCAAGTGTATTTCACCTCTGACCACATATGGCATCACTGATGTGTGTCGTTCGGTGTTGTCAGAAGTGAGCTTTGCTCGGGGCGTGTTTAGCTCACTTGGTAGAACGCGAACACGAGTCTTTACTGCGGGGTTCAGTTCCAGCCTGTGGCCCTTTGCTGTGTGTTACCCCCTATCTATCTCCCTCTTTCCTTATTCTATCCACTGTCCTCTCAAATAAAGGCAAAAAAATCTTTAAATAAGAAGTGAGCTGCACCTGTAACCACACCCATCAGTGATGTCACGGTGTACTGACACTCCCTGGAGAACACTTCTGCATCACTGCAGCAGGAAGTGAAACCACTGAAGAAAGTCGATGTTGAGTTGTTCTTTAAATATTTAAAATGTCAGAACTGACTTGAAGCATGAGGCAGGATGTGTCTACATTTGTATTAATATTTAATCACAATCTTTTCCAATCCTAACCTTAACCAAAGTGTTCTTATTGCCTGAACCTCAGGATCTGTATTTTTGGTCTTTGGTGCCCAGTGCTTTGCACAACCAGCATCCACCTCGACCAGTACCCTATGGCTTCTGTTCTGTAATATTGCACTCCTGTATTGGAAAAAAATGTTGCCAGTGGAAAAGTCTCAGGTAGCAATTATGGTTCTTAAGCAAAAACAAATTAGTAAGATATCGTCTTATTTTTTAAGGAGACGTTGTGTACTGTATCAAATATGGTGTTAGTAAACCTCCAGACAAATCATGATTCAGGTCTGAGTCATTTTATATCAACACATTTACCTTCCATCTGGAAAAACTAGAATGTACCTCCAAGTTAGAGATGTTTCTTATCACTAACAAAACACAAAAAACAAGTACAAACCAAGATTCTAATTTCAAATTTTGATTTAGCAATGGCCAAAAAGAAGTTCATAACTTAAGATATACATCTACATTGGAACAATGGAGTGTGTTTTCATATTTTTATGGCCTTCAGTAGTCTGTCCCCTTTTCAGCTTTCCCTTCAACAAAGTAAAGTGTGAAAAATGTGGAAGGTGGGCGGACTGCCTACTTTTAAACAAGCAAGCAAAGTCCACACAGCCATCTGCTTGCACCAGAATATTTTTTTTTTAATCAAGACTGCAGCCTCGCTAGAAGCAGACACTCTCTCTCACTCCTGCAATTTAGCATCTTGTACCAAGTGCGAACAGAACACACAGCATAACATGTTAGTTACATCAAATCCAAGTTGAAATCCAAGCATGGCTGCGGTGCCATTAACAGATGCTGCATTTGAGAAATTAGTCTGAGATTTGCTGCAGGTTGCTTGGTGTTAACACTTCCTGAGTAAACTTGTTTCCTCTTTTATTTTTAGAATTTCTTTAACTTACAAACTTACCAAAAAGGAGAATTCCACACACTTTACAGAGTGGTCTGATTGAATTATAAAGTATTTGTTAGTATGATTAAGAACTGTTATACTTATCACATGTTTAAATATTTTTTTTGGAGTATTTAGGGTACTTATTGTACTGTTTTTCTTATGCTGCTTAATAAAGAAGAAATTCCTAAAACATAATAAAACAGTGTTTTTTTAAAGTTTTGTCTTTACAGGGTCGCGGGACATATTGTATCCATAATTTATTAAAGGACAGTGATTGACAGCACCAGATTAAATCAAATTAAGATTCAAAGTTAGCTAGTACAATATGTGCAATAAACCACAGGCTAAAAATGTAGTGTGCACTAAAATCTTGAATTATAAATGGATAAAAATGCAAAGGTAAAAACCTATAATGGAAGTTTTAAAATAAAAAATTGCATATTGGCATGTTGTTAGGTGGATGGTGTAATTTTTTAGTATATAAAAATGTAAAATGTACTTCAGTAATAGTTGACAGGGACACTATATTATAACATTTTCTACACACTCCAGTACAAATGCACAAATGTGCATGTTTTTAGATGATAGAAAGTAGTAGATGACACCGTTTCAGAGATGGTTGATAATGAGCCTGTTTCTGTTTCTGTCAAAACAGAGATGTGTGTTTTGGAAAAGAGCATTTTCATTGAAGGGTGCTGTGTTTGTGAGAGTCTGACACTTAACTCTGACTGAACATGTAGTCTTCTGTTTCAAAGGGCCAGACAGTTCATTAGAGGGTGTGTGGGTGAAAATGCATTACAGTCTTTAAAGTTATGAAAAAAATGTCACCATATTTTCTTTTTGTTTCTGTCTTTTTCTTTTCAGTCTCATTTTATTCTCATTAAGAATCCATGCCAGTCCACAGAGTGAAAAGAAGAAACCCTCTTTCAAACAGCATACTACCCGCCAACATCAGCAGGCAGGTAAGAGATTAACGTTGTTTAAGATAGTAGTCTGTTTATCACGACTGTTTTAAAAGTGCTTTAGTGTTCAGATTGGGAAAACATTTTTTCACATGGTTGTCAAATTAGTTGTGATCGCACATTTTAATTGTTGCCACAAATGTGACTCTTGTCACCAGAACAACAGTAGCGCCACTTAACAGTCTGTGTCATAATTTCATCCAAATGTGACAGTTTTATCCAAGTGCGACAATTTTAATTGTGTGCAAAATCTTTGAACACCCTTTGTGTTGAAATGGTGATTTATGCATCAGAATATCTGGGAAGGAAGGACAGCATAGATCATTCATTTGACTGATTGATAGTATCGCTTTCAGTTTACATGTGATTCTGATCAAACTGAGGGAAAAGGAGCTTTTTAAAAAACAAAACAAATTAAAAAAAACAACACTTCGCTCATACATCACTTCCCAAAAGGAAAGCTCTGTGTAGCTTAAGCAAAAATTGAAGACATCTCAGAGTTTCCTGGAAAATTACACAAATCACTTATGTTCATAACATTAATTATACAGAAGAACTCGCCTTTTCTAAATGATAGCAACTTTAACAATTAGAACGTTTCCCATGGTTTGGTACACTGAGCTGCTGTGGATGAGCCTCGATGTACGTGTGCATTAAAGATTCATTTAAACATCTGCTCCTGGCTCAGGACACCATGTGCTCATGTTCCAAACTGTGTTTTGATAAACATCCCTGACAATTTTCACTGCAATAAAAGGGAGCAGTTTTAACATCACTAAAGCCGATCCTGATATGTTGTACTGGCAGGCATCGGCTGCGCTGATTTTCCCTTAAGCAAGACTGAATCTCAACAAGTTCGCTTCAGGGTCTGAGCTTGACCTCTGACCTCCCCAGAATCAGGAAAGCAGAGACTGATTTAATATTGAGAGAAAGTAAAACAATGAATTAAAGCTTGTGTGTGTATCCACAGCCTGATATATCTTCTTCCTCTCTGCTATATTAATATTAAGATTAATATTAAGAGAATAAAAAACAATGAATTAATCTTACTAACAAGCATTGTGTGTATATCCACAGCCTGATAAATTCTTCCTCTGTGCCGTAGAGCTATATTGTTGTCCAAAAACTATTAAAAACACATGAATGAGCTACACTGTTGCACTGGGTGACCTATTCCTTCATTATCATGGACACACACACTGTAGATTATTTTAAAGTGATCCCACATACACCGTCCTGATGCCATGAAATCTTACTAGAGCACCAAATGTATATTAATCTGCAACTCATAGTCCCCTGCTCCCCTACTTGAGTAACATTTGCAGAAAAACACTACAGTGTCCAGCTGTTCTGGGAAATTACTGAGCCTTTAACAAAAGAAATATAACTATGTATTTGTGACTTGAGTTGAGGCTGAGTGGCACACTAAAAGAAATTGAGGAAATATTGAGATGGAGTAACACATTGTCTTTTGTGGCATTTTAGACTGAATTTCGTTTCACTTAATTCATTCAGCCTGACATCGTATTCACCTCAGCCAAGTTGTCAGTCGGTTCAAATAAAAGCTGTGGAAGTGGTTGTTTGGAGCAACTAGTTTAACATTTAAGATTCAAGACTTGTTAATTCTGAAATATTCTGTTTTTTGACTATCGTGTCAATCTCATTCTCGGTTGTCACATTTTTCTGTCGCTATTTTTCATGAATGTAGCTACAGTAGGTAGCCACATAACTTTGTAGGAAGATGACGTACACATTCTTAATGCTGACGAAAATCTGTGAAATCCAGCCCATTGCAATTTTTGTCTGATGCTGTAAATACAAACTCTGATTTCTGGGATCAACTATATTTTACTTGATGAACAAGGACTACTTCTATTTGACTTAATAATTTATGAACTGTTTCGTCTGTATAATGTCAGAAAATAGTGAAAAAGAGACAGTTTAGGCTTGTGTTGTCTGGACAACAGTTCCAAACCTCAAAATGTTAAATTCACAGTGATATAAAACTGGGAAAAGCAACAAATCCTCACATTGAGAAGCCACGGTTTAGCAGTTTTTGCTGGTTGAATGACTTCAACAACTAATCATCAAAATTGTTCTTTTTCTGTGATTGAGAAATGGATTAATCAGCTAATCATCAACCAATCACATTCTAAAGAGTCTGTTAGTTGTGAAGGCTGTGATTTAGTGTACTTTTATCTTGAAGTGCAAGATGATAATCAAAGGAAAGCAACGCATCTTCTGTTGTCTGGTAGATTAGCTTTTCATTTTTTCTTGTGTTTCAAGGGCTTTTGATCTACCTCCCTCTAAGTTTTGACAACTTAGAGGAGGAAAGCCTACAGCAGTCCCACAAGGCTTAATTATCCCTCAGACTGATAACAACCCAGTAAGAGAGGAGGCCATGAAGAGAGCAGGAACTAAGAGAAGATAGAGATGGTAGGATTAATGTAGTTGCTGATATTACCTGGCCTCTGATCAAAAGACTGTGTTGGCAGGCGGAGCACATAATCCTCTCGATTTCTCTTGTTGCCAAAAACTGCTGGTGCTGTGTAGCTCAATGGACAGAGCAAGACATCACTGACCAGCCTGTTCTCAATGGGAACACTCATACTTCTGTACATATCTGAAGGCATGAGTCACATTAAAGCTTCGATCAAATAGCAGGGTCAGGCTGCCAACCTCACACGTCTGAGGCAGGGGGGAATTTTGCAGCAGTGTTACATTTATATTTTTTAATACTGACTAATTTTTTCAAAGCTTTTTGTCGTATTTTAATAACCAAGTCCATTTCTGCATTTTGCTCAGTTTCAGTCTTTTTCTCTGTGGATGATTTAGTACATAGAGACAAATTTCCTTCTTTCATCGTCATCTTTTTTCCCTTTTGAAGTGCGTCTCAGCTGCAATAAGCCTGCTCAAAATTCTCAGAATTGCTATTAGGATATTTGCTCAAGGACATTTTAACAATGTGTGACAAAGGAAAAGACAAGAGTGATGGTTTAAAGATCGTTCGTTAGTGCTTCTGACTGTTGTATGTTATGGTCATTAGAGTCACCTGAGGCCAGTGACTGTCGTTTGCCAAATGTAAGTTGTTCCTCAAATGTAAGTCGCTTTGGATAAAAGCGTCTGCCAAATGAGTAAATGTAAATGTAGGTGTTTGTTTAAACTCTTGGGACTGGATGAAGGGATATGTATTGTAAGTTGGGGGTAGGATTTCTCTGCTTTGATGTATCTGGCTTATTACACTCCTCTTTCAAATCATCTGTCCTTCTTGTTCATAATATGAATATTCTTGTCCTCAAAAAAATGTCCCTTCTCCTCCAAGTGATGGTAAACATGACCTGAGGGATTGGCCCTTCTTTTTTGAACACAGGAGGGATATGGTGTACTGTAATGCCTTTTCCATAGATCTAAATGCAGATGTCATTTTAGTCAATGTTCCTACTGAAACACTAGCCAATAGAGCAGTCTCTGCAACTGAAGCTCCTGCATGCTGTGCCCCAACAATGAACCCTCTTTTAAAGTCACTTAGATCTTTTCCTCTTGCCATCTTGATACAATATCAGAATCAACTGTGTCTGTTCAGCATTTTTATACATGCCACAGAGCATGATTGGATGTTAATTGCTTAATTGTACCATGCAGTGCACCTGTGTGGAAGCATCTGCATTTATGATGTTTCTCCACAAGTTTTTTCATGAATTTGTCACCCGTCTGTATATGCAGAGAGGAACAGACCCATGATGGTCAATGTTTCCCTATGTCAGTTTTTCTTTAGAGGACACCTAGACCTTATTAAAGTGAAAAAAAATCACTCTGCTATAGCTTCTTACTCTGCTAAAAACAGTCCAATGGGGCAAATCATAAGGCCTTCAAAACCAACAACATATCCTGTTCTCAAAAATAGGATGTTCCCTGTGCAGTCAGACATGTCTTTATGTCCTCTATCAAAGAAAAGATCACAAACTATGCTTGCTCTCTGGTCTTATTGACCCTTTTTATTTTTTTCAGATTTTTCTGCTGCTGGCAAAGATGTGAGCAGGAATAGGCAAGTCAATAAAACCTGATAAAAAAGCCACTTTTTATGGCAACAACACCAAAAAAAACATTTTCGAGTGGGATTTAAGCTTCCTATAAAACAACATTTATCTTATTTTTATTATTATTCTAAACTCCAGTCACATTTGACTGAATTATAAAGCAGGGGAAGCATCACTTCTACAAGGTCTGGCTTCAAAAACAGCAACTTTATCCTTTAACATAGATGTCATAATGCTAAGCTGCTTAACAGACAGAAAAGCAGCTATTTGGGTTTGCACTTGATGGCACTAATCTGTTCCCAAAAGAAATCTACTTACAAATGTGTGATATTATCAAATAATAATAATTTTCACCTATTACATTCACTTATAATATTGTAATTGATATTCCTGCTGTTTGGACAAGAAGAAGTCATTTCCATGGTGTGATCCACCTCCACCCTGAAGGTTAACTTTTAGAGTATCAAATGATGATATATGATGATATCAGATATGAGATGAGAGGTGAGCTGAGTGTCCGTGTCTAATGATTTAAATATCCGCTTTCACCTCTGTTGGCAAAGGTAATTATAACATAGTCATGTAGGGCTGGAAGAGGACTAGTGGACAAGTACCAACATCAGAGAAAACACATCTGACGTTCAGCAGCTCCTCCAACAGTGTTTCTCAAGTGAGTGTTCAAAGACTTGAAGATATTTAATTTTTTAATTCTGAAAATTAGTGATGTTTAAATTCAGAATGAAATGATTTTTAGAGGCTGTTGAAACATGATGGATCATTTAACAGAGTAAACTAATGGCATATTGGTTAGAAAGGAAAATACTTTATTCTAATGAAGGAGCAGAAGGGATTGTAATCTGCAATGGTCTTTTATTGATTATTGGTTTTGTATGAAAGACCCAACAAAAACAGGGGGAAAATGCGCCCTATATATTCATTAAAAACACGTTATCTTTTTTTCTTTAGTGAATGCTATATGCTTCCATAGCAGATGTTCAATGGAAACTTTAAAAAATATGGTGTCTCACTTCCTTTAAAGCTAAACGTGACATTCCAACTGTGAAATAAATCTTTGCATGAGGTTGACAATTTTAATTAGTCCCTTTGTTCTAATTTAGGCAGACCCAAAAAGGGATTGGTTGACAAGGGGGGTAATTATAAGTTGATGAGGGACCAAATGTCTTCTAGTATCTTCAACTAAGTCCAGTTGCCCTTGACTTTAACCTTCTTTGTATACAATATTATAATGTAAATATCAACATGTAAATATAAACATGTAGAAAGAAAGCTTTTAATAAATATTTTTAAAGTGCGGTGAACCAAACAAAGAATATTATATCGTTTTTCAACAGTACTTGGAGTAGATCCGCGAGCAACCGCGATGCATATGCAATTTTCCGCGAGTTGGCGGACATGCACAAATCTGTACAAGACAGTTGACACACCTCCCGATTCGACTGTCAGCAAACTATAGACTGTAATAAGCATGAATTAATCATGCTTATTACAGTCCCGCTACACCCTACCTGCTGTCTACCTACTTACTTATGTGCACTCTGAACGTGGACTCACTGTGCATGATTGTGTGTTTTAAGGGAGTGGCTTTGGAAGGAGGCCTGAAGGGAGTGGGTGGGATTGTTTTTGGTTATATACTTTCTCTTGCCAGTCCTTCAGTGTTGCCTACCCCATCTTTAATGTTAGAGCTGATCAATGTGAATAATTAACTAATTAACTAATTGCTTATTTAGCTTCTTACGGATAATTTCATCAATAAGAGTGCCTCATATTTTACTTTTTATTTTTATTTATTATGACATGTTTTATATGTCAAATCTGTCGAATAGAGTAGTAGCTGGAGTGAAAAGTAAAGGAGAACACTTAACAATTGACGAGGACATAACAAAGACTGAACAGAACAAGCCAACATTTAAAGACCAGGTAACAGGTTTCAATCAAAAATTAATTCAAGAAGTCATATGTAGCTGCCAGAAGAGAATCCCCACAAAACAACACAAATTCATGTAAATGAATAATAAGCAGTAATATTATGGTACATAATGAGCAATACACAAATTATCCACTTAACAGTTCAGTAATCGCTAAGTGTGTCATCAATTTGGGGCCGGAAGGACAGTCAGATGGGAGCTTATCAATCTTCCATTTATAGCAACCTGGTGAACCATGAAGAGCACACAAGTCATATTCAACAAACACATGCTCAGTGCTGCACTTATGACAGCGAACTCAGATCAGGGATTATTTCACTAATCAACGATGGCATGCTCCTTTTCTTTAACACAAACTGAAGCCTGTCAGTGATGAGCTCACAAAAGCATTTGACCTCACTTTTACCTTGTTTTGCAAACCAGAGGATTTCATCACAGACTCTTGCATGCTTGCTAGTGAGCTCTCAAATTCAATTTTCTTCGTCCCCATTTCTATCCTGCAGTTGTACTGTGCTGTAGCAGTGTTGGTTCTACTGCTGGTATGACAGTGTCGTCATTCTTTTGTTTTCCACTGAAATACTGAGCAGTATCACATGGGTGGGATTTCCATGCTTGCTCTTATTTGTGTTGTGTTTGTGATGTCCATGCTGGACTACTCCTACATCCCAAATACAGTCAGTCACAATAGATCTTGGAGATTCTCTTTATTTTCTCTCTTTCTATCTGTTTACTTCCCCCTGGCAATTTTTTCACCATCACACACGAGGGCAGCGTGGTGGCTCTCTCGCCTCACAGCAAAAAGGTCCTGGGTTTAAATCCTGGATGCGGAACCAGGGAATCGTAATTCTTAGGTTGGGTTAAATGCAGGGAATGAAATTCACTAGACATTATACTGATTGTGTTTGTGACAATAAACATGTTTTATTTTGCTCAATAAAAACGTTTTTCAAGAGGGAAAATAAAACACTTGAAGTTAACAAGGTTGCCAACATGGCTAACAGTCAGTTAGGAAAATCATTAGCATGATAGTATTAGGTCGCTAATGGAAGAATAACTTTACACAGTCTTACACAGTAAATATTTGTAGCGCCTTTTACATTGCTTTACACTTCATCACATTCACCCCATTCACACATTGATGAGCAGAGGCTAAGGTGCCAATTGCCCAACAGAAATGGAAATTAACTCAGTCATACACATTCACACACCAATGGAACAGGCATCGGGAGCTATTTGGGGTACTGTGTCTTGCCCAAGGACACTTCAATATGCAGACTGGCTGACCTTCCAATAAGTGGATGACCGCTCAACCCCCTGAGCCACAGCTGCACTCAACTCTTGTGTCATGACTGCCAAACGTTGCTCTTAAGTGGAACAACTCATTTAATAATGTCTAATAGCTTCCTCCATTTTGGACTCTTCAGCTCTCTGTACCCCTTAAAGGTCAGCATTGTCAAGACTCCTCTTGAAACTCCTGAACCTCTTGGACAGCTATTTAAATTGCGTAGAAAAATACCTAATACACCATACAGAGGAAAGACTTTTTGAGATGTTACAGTAGGGAAAAGCACCAGTATAAATAATAAATGAACGATAGCTGAATTCCATTATCTGGCTGAGTTTTAGGGTCCAGGTATGGTGCATGCTGGCTCACTGTCACACTGTCATGGCTTATTGGGATTGAAATCACAGAAACTAGGCACTTTTTCTGTTCTTGTTAGCAGCTTGAGTATGTTTTTCATTTCAGCATTAGATCATGGCTTGTGTTAAAAATGGCTACTTTGTTAAGGTTAGGGGAGTTTTGTAATCATGGTTACAGGAATAACACATGGTTAAGGATGCGAGAACACACTATTTTTCTGAACTCATTACTACACATAAACACAATCCCAGGTTTCTGATTAAGACTGTGGATCAGCTGATAAACACAACCCCTCCTTGTGCCTCAGCTGGAAGTAATGATGACTGTGAATTGTTTTTATCTTATTTTACCAATAAGGTGGTGTCAATCAGAGCCTCTATTACCCCCACTGCCTCTTACTCAGAGGTTCCTCACCAGCAACAAGAGAGTTTTAACCAGTTTTATCCCATCGACTTGTCTGAGCTTTTAAAAACAGTATCACAAATGAGAGTGTCCTCCAGCCCACTTGATGTAATACCTACAAAATTTTTACTGAAAGTAATGGATTCTGTTGGGCCCCATTTGATCTCTGTTTTCAACAGCTCCCTATCTACTGGTTGTGTCCCTGATTATTTTAAAACGGCTTGCGTGAACCCACTTTTAAAGAAACCTGGTTTAGATCCCTCCCTCCCACATAATTTTAGACCAATTTCAAAACTGCCTTTTATTGCAAAGATTCTAGAAAGAATTGTGTCCAAACAGCTGCTCACTGTACTGGAAAATAACAAAATATTTGAAAAGTTTCAGTCTGGTTTTAGGAAGTACCACAGCACTGAGACTGCCCTGCTTAAAGTCACCAATGACCTTTTAATGTCTGCTGATGAAGGCATGTGCTCAGTCCTGGTACTCTTGGACCTTAGCGCTGCTTTTGACACCATTGATCACAACATCATGTTAGACAGACTGAGGCACTGGGTGGGGATCTCTGGTACTGCCCTAGAATGGTTTTCATCCTACCTGTCAAATAGGAAGTTTTGCGTGTCTGTAAACAACTATGTCTCTTCGTTCTGTCCAGTTAAATATGGTGTGCCTCAGGGGTCGGTCTTAGGACCCATTTTGTTTTCCTTGTATCTGCTTTCCCTTGGACATATTATCCATAAACATGGCATTTCTTTTCATATTTATGCAGATGACACACAAACATACTTGCCCATCAGATCCACAGACCCTGGAATGCTGAGTTCACTTAACAACTGCCTTTGTGAAGTTAAAAAATGGATGTCAAATAATTTCCTCCAAATGAACTCAGACAAAACAGAAATCTTGGTCATTGGGTCCCAGCAGATGGCAAATCAAATACTGCCATCTGCTGGTTCCCTAGTAAATCACATTAAGCCTGTGGCAAAGAACCTTGGTGTTTGGTTTGATAGTAATTTGAATTTCGAGCAGCACACCACAAAGCTTGTTCAATCATGTTTTTATCAACTTAGAAATATAGCAAAAAATTCTATCTATCTTAACTTTTAAGGACACCGAGACCATTTTACACGCCTTCATCTCATCACGCCTGGATTATTGCAACAGCCTTTTCACCTGTTTAACCCAAAAATCTATTGATCGACTCCAGACTGTCCAGAACTCAGCTGCCAGGCTTTTTACCAGAACAAAGAAATATGATCACATTACCCCTATTTTAGCTTCATTACACTGGCTCCCAGTATGTTTTAGAATTGACTTTAAAATTCTATTGATCACTTTTAAAGCTCTTCATGGCCTCTCGCCTTGTTATATTTCTGAACTTTTAGTCTCATACACACCAGCATGTACCTTGAGATCCTCGGGCAGAGGTCTACTATCTGTTCCAGAGTCTCGACTGAAAACTAAAGGGGACAGAGCGTTTGCTGTCAGGGCCCCGAGGCTCTGGAACAGCCTGCCCGAGGAAATCAGGTCAGCTGAGTCAGTGAACTCTTTTAAGTCCCTTCTTAAAACATACTTTTATAGGAGAGCCTTTCCCGATCTTATTTGACTTTATTTTATTCCTTTTTTTTTTATTGTATTTTACTAATTTTATATTTATCTTAAACGTGTATTTTAGTCTTTTCAATGTTTTCGTGCTTTTATCTTGTATTGTTTTTGTATTATTGTCTTTACACTTGTTAAAGCACTTTGTAACTTGTTTTTGAAAAGTGCTCTACAAATAAAGATTATTATTATTATTATTATTATTAATAATAACACCTAATTTAACTCACCTGCTCCGCATTCACACCTGAGACCTTGTAACACTAACAAGTCACACCAGGGAGGGAAAATGGCTAATTGGGCCCAATTTGGACATTTTCACTTAGAGGTGTACTCACTTTTGTTGCCAGCGGTTTACACATTAATAGCTGTGTGATGTGTTATTTTGAGGGGACAGCAAATTTACACTGTTATAAAAGCTGTACACTCACTACTTTACATTGTAGCAAAGTGTCATTTCTTCAGTGTTGTCACATGAAAAGATATAATCAAATATTTACAAAAATGTGAGAGATGTACTCAGTTTTGTGAGATACTGAGTTCACTGTCCACCCTGAGTCTAAGTTCTGCTCGAGGTTTCTGCCTGGAGTATTTTTCTTGCCACTGTTGCCAAGTGCTTGCTAATGGTGGGAATTGTTGAGTCTCTGTGAATAATATTACAAACTGTACATTCTAGACCTGCACTATATGTAAAGTGCAATGAGATACCTAAAGTTCTTTTCAATGTTTGCCTCTCATTCATACCAATGGCAGCGGAATACCATGCAAGGTGCTGGCTTAACCATCAGGATAAATTTGGGGTTCAGTGTGTTGCCCAAGGATACATGAACATGAGGATCTGATCATAGAATGAGTAAACAACATTACAAATATGATCAGACATTCAAAGACAACTTTTGACGCATAAGTCTTCAACACTCAGTACTACGAAACCATTTTGGTGCGATTCTCAGCCTTTAGATGGGACAGTATCCAGGTGAACCCTTGGGCAAGGTATTTAATGCTATTTGCCTCATGAGGCATGAAACCGCAAATTAAGAGTCATACGGGGTCAACAAGTTCTGTGTCAGATCTAGGGAACCAGGGCAAACTGATGAGAAATGGGCTGCTGGAACAAGACATTCTTGGACTGGACACTGTGGGATAAATGGATGCTTTGAAACCCAACATTGACAATGACAAAGATACAACTCCTAGCTAGTTCTAACAACCCATAACCAGGCAGCTGACACAGTGTACAGGAACATCTACCATGAGTATGGGCTGGAAGCCCTTAGGCAGTTGTGAATGACTGAGCTAAGATCCTGTGGGTCTTTGAGACTGACAAACTGGTGATGGCTAACCAACCAGACATCATGTTGATTGACAAACAGCAGAAGAAGGCAGCAGTAATAGATGTGGCAATCCCAAGCGACAGCAACATCAAGAAGAAGGAACACGAGAAGCTCAAAAAATACCAAGGGATTTTTACACTCGACATCTTTTCTAGGAGCTAGAAAAGATGTCGAGTGTAAAAGTGGTAAGTAAACAGTGGTGCCAGTAGGGATCAGAGCACTGGGGGCTGTGACCTCCAAACTGGGAGTGGCTCCAGAAGATTCCAGGTACAACATCTGAAGTCTCTGTCCAGAAGAGTGCAGTCCTAGGAACAGCTAAGAAACGGCACAGAACCCTCAAACTCCCAGGCCTCTGGTAGGACCCAAGCTTGAAGATGATACATACTACCCCATGAGGTGAGAGAGGGGGATTTTTTTATATACAAATATACATACACACAGTATATATACGAAAGGGACTATTCTAATGATTACCTTTACTTTAATACTGCAGTACACTTTCCTGATTATAATTCTGTACTTAAGTAAGATTCTAAATGCATGACACCTACTTCCACCACTGAAAAAGATGGTGACAGTATCTCCCACAAAACACATATAAACACACATTCTTCTGGTCTCCTGTTAAAACTGTACTGAAGTTTAGAAAGTTAACTAAAAAAGGAGAAAGCTAAGTCTAGAGCAAGAGGACTGAAGAGTGTCAGGACAAAAGGAAAAGGAGAACTACTGTGGAAGAAGAAGAGGACGTTAGAGGGGACAGAGGGCAGGCTAGGCTACTGCTGCCTGTCATACTGTGTCATAGTCATTGACACTAAGAGGGAGAGAGGGAGAGAGAGAGAGAGAGAGAGACAGATTGTCCAACATAAAATGTTACTTGCAGCGGTGTTCCATTCCTCATAAATCCATATGTGTGTGGTTTGGGCTGAGGGCACCAGACGGGCAGGAGGGTAATTTGGTTTGGCACTAATGCAGGGCAGAGGATCTGTGCTCTGGGTGAGAAAAATGTTGCTCACACACACACTCAAAGTTTTTCCAATCTAAATGGAAGCGGATGGAACACCGAAACTCTGTTACTTCCTTTTATACGTCACACCCTCTCAGAGTCCCACTGTACATCTTCACATGGCAACATGACTGTGTGTGTGTGACTTTTAAAGCCTTTGATGTATGTATCCACATACTGTATGGGTGTCTTTACATGTAACCATTTTATGTACTTCATCTCAAAGTGCATCCTACAAAACTATGTGTACTTGTGTGAGCACTTGTGTGTGTGTTTTGTGTGCATGCACACAAATGATGTGTGTGCGCAGATGTATTTTCGTCAAATGTCTATTTTTGTGCGTGTAATATACACCTGTAGTTGAGCGTATGTGTTTCTGTTGCTGTAGTTGTGTATCTGCGTGTGTGCATGTTCTGTGTGTTTGTGTGTATGTGTTTCCATAGGCTTTAATTTGGGCAGGCGACGGCCTCACACCTGTCACAGCAGCTCTTCATCCACCTCTTCCTCCCTTCCGCTCACACCACCAGCAGGGCGATTATAGCCTCGCCACCGTCACCCTGTTTACACCTTACGCTGCCACCAATTACCAGGCTTTGACACCCGAGCTGTCACCCCGGAGGGGTAGGTTGGTGGGTGTGGTGCTGGTGGTGGGGGGCAGATTCACACCCTTGGCCACACTGTCACAGCCTTACCTGTGAATAGATACACCGAGACAGATAGGCTGAGAGGGGAATGACAACATTTAGTGCATATTACTTTACATGAAAAAAATAGTTTGATTTGAAAAAATTTTTTTAAGTATATTTATTGATAATACAGTATGCACAGTATATAATATTAAAACTATATTTTGTTTAGTGCACCTGTTATGTAATTCATACACTGCAAAAACTGAGCTCTCAAAAACAAGGAGAAAAAAGCATTAAAATGGGGGAAATATTACTTAAAATAAGCAAAATTATCTGCCAACAGAACAAGAACATTACACTTGGCCAAAAGGCCAAAAAAAAAGGTGAAATTCTCTAACATAAAAGCCGCCTGGTAAGAAGAAATATCTTGTCAGACAAAAAACAAGTATATTTTGCCTTCAATTAGGATAATTAATCATACTAAGATTTTAGTTTTTGCAGTGTATTTCCTTTCTTTTATAATGCAATGCATGCAGTAAGGCCTGAAATCACAGGATAAGTCATGAGGCAAAATTATCATAATTTGAGAAAATCATATGCAGTACACCACAATATCTATGTAAAGAACAGAAATATATATCCATAAAAGGCACAATTCTTGTTTAGAAAGCAGGAATCTAAATGGTAAAGAAAGATAAGCAGTGCTTCATAGAAAGATGAGATCAAATACACCTGAGCATTTTAGCACATGTAGCTACACAGCAATATGAACATGTATAATCATTTTTATGCCAAACAGCTATAAATTGACAAAGGCTGAAAAATTTTCAGAGTTCAAACACCATTGTCACACTATAGTAATTGTAATTCATCCAGACTATATCTTAATTTTAAGAGATACTTTCTATTTTCCCCTCCCCTAGCAGGCAGCAAATACAGGTGAAATACGGTAAATTCTCAATTAAAGGCTGTACTGAAATAACTACAAAAAATTAAAGGTCAGGTAGAAAACATCTAGGAGGTAAATTATCTATATTCATTGTAACAGAATGTTGCTTTAACAGACATAATGGCTTCATTTATTTAATTTTCATTTTATTAGTTTGTTTGACCGGAATAGAGAACAAAACTATAAATGAGCCACATTTGAAAGGCAAATTTGATCAGTTTTCCCAGGTAAGACCATTGGGAAAAAAATAGTACAGCACTTATGAACAAATAACATCACAGTATGTATTAGTAACACATGGCGGCTTACCACAATGTATATTAAACAAATAAGGGGGAAAGCCATTTTCTACTTTGTTGTTTTTTATTCTAGTGTTAAGCTACAGTCATTGAAATGCAGAACAGATAAACAGTTTTGAGAATGACAGGTCTATGCGCTGTAATTCACATTGGACAGAATTTATCAAGACAACAGGTAAGCATGAAGGGAGGCACGAGTTTGCAGTGACAGCAAACAGCAGCAGATCAGAAATGTCTTAATAATATGTGAAAGTGGCCAAAAATAAAGGCCAGCTTCTCTGCTACAGATTTTTAAAATTACTTTTCTAAAATGGTTCTTCAAAGCACCAAACTGCAGCTTTTTCTCTGTGTGTAGTGTGTGTGTGTGTGTGTGTGTGTGTGTGGATGTGAAGAGGCACTCCGCAGAGAGTTGAGTGTGGTCCACTGTGTGAAAGGGTGGGACGGAGGGCTTGGCCTGGAGCACAGCTATGATTAATGGACACACACACACACAAACACACACCATCAGTCCTCCTCTCCGTCCTATACTTGGGTCATGTCTTTTTAACCCCTGTAACGCAATGACACCCCCCCCCCCCCACACACACACACACACACCTGGGCCAGCCTGCATGGAACAGCCAATCTGTTTTTCACACAGGGGAGGGCAGCAGAAACCTTGCGGCCACATTAATGTCACACTCAAACATTAGCTAAAACAGGACAATGGTGACTCACTGCGTGTGTGTGTGTGTGTGTGTTACTGAGCTGACCTGTTTGGTCCACCTGCTCTCTCCACCTGGCCGGGCTGCGGTGGAGTCGGTTGCCGTAAATATCTGGAGGTCTCCGTTGGGCTTTACTTCACCTCCCTCATCCCTCTCTCCTCCACTCTCCGTTTCAGCCCTCTCGTCTCACTTCACCTCCCACCCTCCATCTTCTCACCTTGTGCTCATCGCCGTCATGACAACTCCTCTGCTTTTCGCCGTCTCCTTTCTCACTTTCCCTCCGTCTGACCTCTTTCTCATCCCATCCCCTCCTTTCGCTGATGTGTTCTCCTTTTGCCCTCCCATCTCTTCCTCGTCCTTTCTTCTCCTCCTATTCACCTCTCCCAGTTCCTCTCCTCCTTTATACTACTTTCCTTTGTTTGTCCTCTCGTCACCTTGGATCCTTTCACCTTCCTTTTGATTCTTCTTCCTAAAAAAATTAGTTTAACTGTATTGCAATATAAAATCTGTTTGAACACTTAACGGCATAAAAAAAGTTTCTTAAAACACAATTTAGAAACCAGGACAAAACAATATTGAAGTTAATGCATGCATTATCCACACATAAGCAAACACATTCACAGCACCTTCCACACAATGCACCTGCAGCTAAATAAGTTAACAGTAACAGATCCTCTCACTCAACAACAACAGAGTGAATGTATTCAGACATAAGTGTGACCCTGGCTACCATTGTACCGCACACTGTGTAAGATTACTGTAAATATAACACACTCTGACTAATCAATTGTGTACCTATCATCCGCATTTGAGAAGGGAAGTTATCTTATTTACTTTCTGGCATGAAGACTTTTATGATGTATCAGCTCTGCCGCTAGAAACGTGAAGCCAAGTTGTTCATGAAGGATCGACAAAAGTAACAGAAATAGAGCTAGTTGCTCACTATTTCTTTTCCAAGTACTACGTAAAATGAAAATTCTATAAGAGATTTTCTTGTGAATAGCAGCACTAAAGTAGTTGATTCCGTATTCGTGCAGCCCATCAACAAAAGCCTTACATGTACAACTGTATGGTGAAGGACATCAGAGAAAGCATGGAACTGAATAAAAAGCCTCACAATGTGCAAACATGTTTTATAACATGCTTTTGGAGCTGCTTCTTCTTCCTCACTGTGTTCCTTCTGCTCAGTTAATGTGAAAGTTACATTACTATCAGACAAGGCCTGGCTAACGCACTTTTTGTGATGAAAACTCTTTTTGTAACTATGGACATCTGCTCATCATTTAATTTGGAATTCTTTGGTATTTCATTCACTAATACCTACACCAGAGTAGGTAGAAAATAAAAGGATTTGTGTGATGAGAAAATCAGACTTGTCAGGTAAAGCATATCAGGCTGCAATTTTAAGCTGAAGCTGTCTTTTTAAGAATATCTCAGCGGTGACATTTTATTATTGTATTAATAATTCAGCATGAAATAACACTTTGAAAGGCTGACATTCTTCAGTCATTTTAAAGTTACTGAAAATATCACAGTGAAAGTAAGTAGTAAACTTTCACATATTGATGTTGTTTTGAATGAAACTTTTTATACTCTTTTATACTCTTTTTATACATTTTAAACTTTTTCCTCGAGCTTCAGCTGATTAAACTATTATATCAAGTGGTACTCTTTGGAATCCTTGTCATTGGTTGATGTAGGTTGAGTCACTATATTGTCATGGATTGACCCGTTGCCAAGCCCCTGCACATATGCAGGGTGTAAGATTACACTACAAACATGATATTGTGCTAAAAGACTAAGGCTAAAGCTACACATTCCAGACAAATATTGCATGGGGGCTTTGCTTGGGAAATAAAATAGGTAGTAGGCTTGTTTTTTGTTTGCACTGTTTGATCAATTTTGCTCTTCGGCTAGAAGTCTCTCTTACTACAGCCCTATGCACACCACTTCAACATGTGAAGAAATCCAAAGATTGACAGGCCTGACACGCCTCCTTAAGTTTTCTAAGCCATGATTGGACAATCACTGTCAAGGGGAGGGGTTTAGTCAATTGACTGTACATAGCCGTAAAAAAGAGATTTATTGCTATGGAAAAATAAGGACTATAACATTCACATTTTGAAGGTCTAATTTCTCACTATAGGTCTGCCAGTGTTGATGTGATGAGTAAGAACATAAATACAGGCTTGGGCAAAGCTGCAGGAAAGCTGCAGCTGATTTGGCCAAGCCACATTGTGACCAAATTAAAAATAACTTCTTCGTACTGGGAAGAAATAACAAATCCCAGACTAATACTTAGGGGTCAAACTGTGGACATACTTGACCAAATCCACATGTCTTACAGGATACCCTCTGCAAATACACACAATCAATTAAACGGTGTCTCACTATGTCCAATGGTGATGAACATGAATACAGTACAAAAATAAGCATGTGTATAGTAAATAGAAATTTACTAATTTATCAGTTGATTAATTACAAATGACTGATCATTTAAGTTAGACGTTATTAATATAGTGCTTATTTTGCATTGTCAGGATTAACCCTCTTTGCTTTAGCACCACATATGGAGTGTGTATGTGTCCTGACTTGCTAATGAATTCAGTTTTGACTCAGTAACAACTGACACAGTTTGGAGACTGTGTGGGAGACCTGTGTGTGTGTGTGTGTGTGTGTGTGTATCTACAGTAGGTAAGTGTGTGTCACATACAACACTTTCGATGGCTGCAGAGACACTTTCATACACGCTTTGCAAATTAACAGCAGTGTGTGTGTGCGCTTGGGTGTCTGCATCGGTGTATGATCACGCACACTTACGCTCGACTCCAATATCCACACCTCCACTCCACTGTGTGTGTGCACGTGTGGGTGTATGTGCGCGCGTGTGTTGTACAGTACAGTGAGTGCCTGCCGGTGTGCGCTCAGTGTGCCTTTATGCAAGGCAGGTGAAAGAGGTAAATTGGGCCGTTCCATCATGCGATGCGGGGAGGCCAGGCTGACATGCTGATCAGGTGTGCATGCATAATGGCCACCAAAAATAAGCTCTGTTTTGAATAATGCCCCCCTGTCCCCCAAAAAAAGAGAAAGAGCAGAAGAAGAAGAAATGCGGCGGTCTGCTCTCGGTCCGGCTGGGATCTCATCCATCTTAACAATGAATGGAAATCAGAGACAGACTGCCACCGACTGGGGCCTCCGCAGAGCCCACTTACATCTCTTTCTCCCACTCTCTCTCTCTCTATCTCTCTATCACCCCTTTATTCTCTGACCCTTTCCTCTCCCTCTTTCCCTCCACTCTTTTGCTTTTTTCCTCCATTTTTCTTCACTGCTGTGAGTTTTTCTCACTTGACATTATGTATTTTTTTTTCTCTCACTAGCCCTCTTGTCTTTCTCTACTTCTCCAGTCGTGCATGTTTTCATCTGTTGTTCTGTTTCAACGTGGCAATTACGGCTGCAACTAACTATTATTTTATTTACTTATTAATCTGACAATTATTTTCTCGGTTAATTGATTCATTGTCTGGTCATTAATACGGTATGCTACAGCCCAAGGTTATGTCATCAAATACTAATACTAATAAATTACTGTAATTTAAGACCAATAAGACAATTCATTTTGTGTCGATCGACTAATTGACCATTCGCTAAGCCACGCCCTGAATATGCACCTGGCCAATCACAGCGCAGTATAGGACTCCCTCTAACTGAGGTCCGACACTTTAATGGCTGCGCTCCATTGACTCTAATGCAAAAGGAGTCGTTTTCTAGTTTTTTTTGGCTGTATTTTTCTAAGATATAGTCAAAGCTGTTCCTGGGGCACTTGTAATAGTTACAGCTGCTACCCAGAGTGGTTGAAAGGAGAAGCACGATTTATTCTCTTTCCAAAATCTGAAATAAATCCAGAAAAATGTCGGCTGTGGATCGTTCCTAATGTAATGTTAGTTAGCTAACGCTAGCTAACTTCCTGCTGAATGTAACGTAATAAAGCCCGCCTGTTCTGCTTTTTAATGACTGTAATAATGGATAGAGGCCTACCCAGCTTTACAGGAACAGTGTTGTTGTCGTTCATATCGTTGTCTTTTGTCTCAATCGTCGGCGGATGTGGTGGTTAACTTGTACTGTGTGAGTGGTAGGCTTTAGCTTCTGTCTTTCATTTTTTCTCATCTGTTTGAGTCTGACAGCCTGAATACAACCTTCAAATGTAGAATGCAACTGCAAAACTTCTTTCTGAGATCTGAGCAGTATAGACAGTTTGTCGGACTTAGCAACAGTAACAGTAAGGGGGGCGGGGCTTAGCAAAGGATCAATTGATTTATCAATTTTGTTTTTCCCAGTTTGATGTGGAAGAACTTGACTGGCCTGCACAGAGCCCTGACCACAACCCCATCCAACACCTTTGGAATGAACAGGACTTCCAACTTTGGGCCGGACCTGATCACCCAACATCACTGATGGACCTCCCCGATGCTCTTATGGCTGAATAGAAGAAAATCCCTTCAGCCAGGTTCAACATCTGGTGGAAAGTGAAACCAGAAGAGAGGAGGCTGTTTCAACAGCTCAGTGGAATCACATGTTTTTCAACAATCACATAAGGGTGCAATGTCTAGGTGTACCCACATACTTTTGGCCATATAGTGTATTCATGACCTCTTGGGGGTCATCTTCATATATTTAATGAAACTACTTACCTTCCACTGCCTATTTTCTCTCTGTTCTCCTTTTCTGTATCTAAACATGCAGTTTTTCTTAATTTCCTTGCTGTCTCTTCCTCCCTAATCCACCCCTTCGCTCTCTCCTGGGTAAAGAAACGAGCTGGCAGTATAAGTGTTATTCATGGCTTGGACAGAGGGTGAGTTTTATTGCAGGTAGATAAAAAGATATCGTCCTTCTGCTGCTGTCTGCATGCACTATGTACACTGTCGTTAATATGTGATGTGCTTCTCTGCAGCAAATAGATGTGCAATTAAGATGCTGCAATAGCGTCGTTTTAGCGTGAAGAAAAAGAGTAAAATATAAGTAGTGTACTTTATGTAGTACAGTTGGATTGGCCTGAATGTAGCCAGTGTGTGGGTGTATAAAGGCCAATACAGTATCAGTTTGGTGTTAAAATGTAAAATACAGGTATACAGTGTCTGATATGATGCAGTATGTTGAAGGTATATAATATATATAGGTACAAACAAACTCCTTTCAGTCATCACTTATGACTCACTAGGAATGTGTGGTGGTGTCTGATTTTGCAGAGAACCTGCCGTCTGCCTGTATTTTCTTATTGTTTTGCTGTATTTGGGACATTTCTGGGCATCAGCCTCTGGGCAGGGTGTGAGGCTGAAAACGTAGCAACCAGGTTACATCGCTGTCTCTGTGTCTCTCTCTCTGCTCTCTGTCTGTGTTGTGGCTTTATCTGAATCTCTGGCAGCTCGCTAAAACAAAGTGCAGAGATAGGTCTGGCTATGTGAGACTATGGATGTATAAATACACAAGTATAAGTAAGTAAGTAAAACTTTACATCTTTTTTTAAAACAGGTCACAGAGTGTGGTACAATAATATCAAGCATTAACATAAAAACACAACGCTCATACAAGAGAAAAGAGAAAAACATGTAACAAGTCATACACATACACCAGTTAAATGCACACATGACCAAAAAAACGCATACGCGTACAGGGTAGCTCAAGTGTACAGGCCTTCAAGGGTCTAAAATGTGGACCAGATCCAAAATGGACCAATGATTAACCAACCCAAATTACATGTCTATAAATTTATTTAAAATGACCTGAGGACAGTCAGAGTGGATCCAAAAAGACCAGAGGATTATTATTTGGTCAACCCACAAAGGCTCAGTTAGAGAGAGAACATCAACACGACTGCACCGCCAATGAAGGAGCAGTCACTGTGGAAAAGAGTCGCCACATCTGTCACTTTTCAACAGTTCACATGTTATTTCAAAGAACATTTTTATCCTGCGATGATTCTGATGCACCACTGGGACCCACTCAGGTGTTAGACACACTGATACATGGACCAGAGACCTATGGCAAGAATGAGACATGTCCAGTTCTAGGTTACCAAGTGGACCTGTGTTTGACCTATACTCCAACATTATGGACTCGTGGGTTCGAATCTTCTTCTGTGCTCCACTTTCGTCTCTATTTTCACATCGGAAATGTCTCACATAAAATCTACGTTAGCTGTTCATAAAAAAATAAATGTTTTCAAGGAATCTGCACACCTGAAAGACGCACACATCTCATGAGCTGATCGCACTCACACGTTTAGAATACTGAGCTATTAATCCAATACGGATAGTTGAGTCTTTGCTCATTGCTGTGGGACAATGGTGGGGAAAGTTAGAGGAAAAAGAATGAATGACGGAGGAAAAGAGATGATAGAGCTATCATGAGACGCTATAGGGGGCAGAAAGTCAAAGAATGGAAAGAGGTTACCAAGGGCAATGGTGACTAGGAGAGTGGAGAAAAAAGAAAAAAAACAAGGAGTGAGGCGAAGAAAAGGAGACAACGAGGACAGCGGCGTTGATAGCAAGCGAAAGCGGAAGAAAAGCAGAGAAATAAAGGAACCGGGCGAGTGGCAAGGACAATGGTTGCAAGGGAAGGAGGAGGAGGAGGGATGGTAGATGGAGTGGTAAAGGATGGAGTGTGGATCGAGAACGGAGGGGAGGACAGGAGGGAGGTGGAGAAGGAGAAGGCGGCGGCGGCAGGGCGTGTTTCCATGTGTAAGCGTTTCCTTCAGCCAGGGTGATTGAGCACCTCTGCCCTGAACTCGGGGTAATGAGCGGCAAGAAAAGGGAAAACTTCTGCCCTGGAAACTTCCCAAATTATTTAGAGGCTTATGGTGGCGGGATAAAATTACAATATGCACAATCCACCTTCTCGAAACTAGAAAAAAATAATGAAATTCTTTGTGACAGCCCTTCCAACCTCTAGCTGTATAATGATTTTTTTTACCCCCCCTCCAGCCACCCCCACCCCTCCACCCCTTCCATCCCCCAACCTGCCTGGATGTCCCTCTCTCTCTCTCTCTCTCCCTGAGCCTGTAGTATCCGGGTACATCTGTTTTGCATGAGATGCATAAAATGACAGGACTTAGACAGCCACTGCATCTAGTGACAAAGATTACTGTCAGCCACCTTCTCCAGTTAATACATCATTGCCACTGGTCCGTTCCCTGCCTCTGTCTCCTAGCGACAGCCTATCCCTAGGCGAGGCCCGGGCCATGTGATGAACCCCCCCCCCCCCCCCCCCCCCCCCCCCCCCCCCCCCCCCCCCACTCCCCTCCACTACTCTTCAGCTTACCTTTTACATTAGAAAAAAAAAGAAGAAGAAGAGGAACTGCTATTTTCAACTTTACATTTTTATTGTATTACCATAAAATATTGGTGGGAGCACAGCAACGGCATTCATATCTGAGGAATTTGATTCTGGTGGTGATTATGCTGCATTTAGACTTGTTAATCTGCAGCTGGATGAGAGAGAAGACAGTGGGGGTAGAGGTGGGGAAGAGAATAATATTTGCTTTTGGATATTAGCTTTTTCCCCCTTATTAGATACAGGACAATGCAACTTTAAATGGTGCGAGCCAGCAGGGAGGGGTAGGCAGAGAAGAGTGTGGAGAATAACCTCTTAACATGCAAATGGTATACAAGGTTATCTGATGGTCCGCTGCTTAAAAAATGGCTGTTTTGGTTTGGTAGGTTTGGTGGAGCCGTCACAGTTGGTCTCTTCGTTTCTGTTTTCTGAAAATGAATACTTTGTTTGCTGAACAGACACATGGAATAATACAGACTCGGCAAAGTAGGCCTAAGATGTGGCATAACTGTGGCGGTATATGAAAAGGTTTAGCCATTTAGATCAGACAAACAAGGGTGTAGGTTTAGTTTCAGAAGTTGGGAAGCACAGTGAAGTTTGAGGGTCCTTAACACAAAAAGAGAATTTTATTTATTCACTCTTTTATTTATTCTATTTCCCACATTTATCAGTCTGGTGAATAACATAGTATTACTAATTCAGTTATACTTTTATTTCACAATAATGGTGTTATTACAAAAAAATGAAAAGCTGTGTAAGTTGTAGGTATTATTAATGCACTAACAACCCTTAAAGGTTACACCTTGATAGAGACTTTATATTATGTCTGATAGTGTTCTTTCCCTCTTTACTATTTCTAGCGCTGTGATTTACTATGTTCAATGTTGTGCGAATATTAACTGTAAATAAAACTGTTGATTAAATTTTTAAAAAATTACCCGAAAACATAAAGAGGCCATGCATGGCCCCAACAATCTCCACCACAAGGTAGGGCAACCTGCTGTCTGAAAGGCGAAGTGAAACTGACATGTGCCCGACAGTGGAATTTATCCAATTACCTATAAACTACTGGTAAACCAGTAACAAGATGCTTAAATATCTTTAAATTTTACCATCTCAAAACAGCATTTGGAACTGTAGATGGCAAAACTCTACAGAATCAAAGGGTCGTCCAATGTAAAAGAACTGTAGAATTTAATTTAATGTCACAGAAACAGTGTACGCTAAAGTCTTAGACACCCAGTGTTGTGCTGCTATATTCTGTCATAAATATGCAATCAATCCAACTGTATCATATCCACCTTCTGGTCAAGTCACTTTGTTTAATAAGCACCTATCACATGCTGACAAAAGTGCTGCACAATTTTCAAAGCAACACTGGAAATCAAGTGTGGGACAAACAGTCATGCAGAATCACAAACTACACTGAACACTTCTTTGACACAGTGTTGCACATAAGAGTCCAGTACATAAGTATTAGAGCCGATATTGCAGTCACATTACAAGTAGAAGTTGCAGATAGAAATAGCCCCATCCTTTTTCAACCACAAGTCATCTCATGTTAGAATTACTTCTCTGCAGGTTATATTTGATAGGCTGGGTGGATGGATGCACGAGCCACAATTTCATTCATGCACGTGGTAGCACTTCTCCCATTTGGACATGCAGTGCTAGAGCAATGTAATGTCCCTTCACTGATGTGCATTGTCCCACTCTTTGTTTGCTTGTCTGTCAGTTAGGGTGATATCGCTATCGCATCAGATTTGGTGGGAAATTAGACCATGAGCCATGAAACAAATGATTAGCTGTTGGCAACTACTTGTTTAAAGGATTTCTAAGTGCAAGAGTGGGAATTTCAGATGTTAAAATATCTTTTCTGTTTTCTAATGAACTACTGCACTGACTAGAATGAAGCATGTCCCACGGATGTCTATCACTTTGTGCATTTTGGATCCACATGCAAATGAAACCTTTTCTCTTATCAAAATGACAAATATAGAAGAATGTGTAGCCTTGGTGGAGGTGTGGGCTCTGTGAGTCCTTACCAGTTTTACTGTTGTCACTTACTTGACTTATTAATAACACCAACCTGTAATATCAGAATAGAACACACACACAAACACTGATCCCCGCTGTGTGATGCTTAAAAAGTAATGGAACAAGACTGATCAAGAGAATTGCCTTTTTGTTCACTCTGTCCTTGTTCTTATTCCTTTGTCTTCCTTTGTGTTTCTCTGTTCTCATTCTTTTCTGGATTTAGTTGTTTTTATTGACTCAGGCTGCTTTTGTCTTGTCATTATTTCTACCTTTTCCTTCTCTCATCCCTCTCTCTTTCATCCCCCCCCCACCGCCCCCCACCACCCATACTCCCCTCCACTGACATTGTAATGTTACTGCACACGACTTTATCTCGCCTGAAAAGGTGAAGCCATGAATGATCTCTCCAATTTAAAAGCACTCAACCCTCACGCCGCCTGAAATGAATATTTTGCATATATTCATGCAACAATGATTCAATTTGAGGATATTATTTGCAAACAGTGGCTGAATTCTCTGCAGCATTAATAACAGTGCGGCAGGCCGATATCACCGGGATGAAAAATGTATTTATTCTGACATGTTTAGAATGAACCGGCGCGATTAATTAAAAAGTAAACAATAAAGAGAAGAGTCAGATGGAAAAAGAGAGATGGGAAGAGTCGGTGAAAAGGTTAATTGACAATTCGTTTTTTCCCCCTCCTTTGCTTGTTGTAGTCGTTAGGGGGTTGTTTGACTATGGAACATGACTTTGTTACAATCTAAACTGTTTTTGTGGACTTTTTGGCCAACAGCGGGAACAAGTTGGCTTATGTATGTTACTGAAATGATTTATTTCCTAAATGATAAGGTGGCCAAACAGAACCTATGTGAGCTCACAAACCTCACACTAACACACCTCTAAGAGGCAAACGTGGGAAAAAATCAAGTCATTCTCAGAGAAACAGTTAATCTTCTGGCTTTACAAAGCATCAAACACTAAAAACCTACAACATTGTATGAATAGCAGCCTTTAAAATCCCACTGCGGTCAAACCCTGGTGGAGATTTCTTTAAACAAACTCTCTGCAGTCCATGACGGGAGAAGTTTACAACACGGCAAAATTAGTCTCCGAGCTAATTCACAGGTTCTGCCTAGTGTTCGGCAGCGGTTGAGGGAGATGGGGATTAAAGCGGTTCTACAGCATTTTCTGTGAAAACTAACATCTGTTCAGTGTTTTCTCATGGCGAGCTCTCTTACATTGGGAAATACAGTGAAATACATGCAGTATAACCTCTGAACAACACAGAAGGAACAAAAAGAGTCTATCATATGAGGATTGGTGCTTTTTAAAGTCACATTTTTTGTGCATCTATGTAGTAGCTGAACAAAGTCACAGAGGGCACAGGTGTAAAACACGTGACCTGCCCTTCACCCAATTCAAATGTTAAGCCTGGCAGTTCCATACCTGCATGCAGCAGACTACACACCATTAAACAAATAGGTTATTAAAAAATAAACCCATGTGCTGTGGTCACAGCGGTGGATAAGCCATCCATAAATACATTAATCAGATAGAATGCAGTCAGCACATAAATGTAAAAGCAATGCAAACACAACAGCGGGTGCAGCCATCAAACATGCATGCATTTACTAAAGTTTCCGCTTACCAGTGGACTCTCCTTCCTAAATGATGGACAATGAGGACCCCCCCCCCCCCAAAAAAAAAGAGTCAAAGAACATCTAGTTTCTCTTGTTTGGAGCCTTTTTAAAGTGCAACTTTAATGCTGTTGCACCTTTACCTGCATGCACCTGTCTTACAGTTTTTCACAATTGCTAAGACACATTTCTTGAAACCTTCACCCATATTCTCAAAACTTTAAACGCAAAACCTAATCTTTAAACTACATTCACAAAACCCCTGACTCTTCTGGCAAAATCAAACACTTGCCTCAAAACCATGTGATCTGTGCTCAAAATCAAACAATGCTTTCAAAACATAAACAGCCAGTCAATAGGTAAAACACTACAGAGCATTCCTTACATTCTTTAGACACTATAGCAAGAAATTGAGAACACAGTGTCCAGGCATGTAGTTACAGAAAAATTGTTTTTGCGTAGAGGAAATACATTTTCCAATTTAAAAAGTATAGTTATCACAACTTAGTACAGTAAATATATAGTATACTGTAAGTACTGTAATACAGTATTGAATTTCTGTATACAATACAGCATACCCAAAGAACAAAGAAAAATATAAATGAAAAGCACATTACACTCAAAAATGTTGTGCAACTGCAAAATCATAGTCAATACAGTAAGAGACTTCATCCACATCACATGCAGCCTTGTCCCTTGCCAAGCAAAGGAGGAAAACCCTCGGAAGTGCTGGACGCAGCCTGACTGTAACCAAGGGCGTCAGTTTGTGTTGAAAAGTGGTGGGGACATAGGTACTCAGATTAGGGGTGTGAGGAGACACTTAGCTCGCGAGACATCACGATATGTGATATTAGGTTCACAAGAATGAGACGAAAAGATCCTTCAACAGTGTTTTACAGATATCCTCAATGCCGAGCTATATGAGCGGGGGTTCTGGGGGGAACCTCCCACAATAAAATTTGATCTTTAAACACTTCATTTCCTGCATTCTGGTGAAAGTTTCTGCACCAGTTTATGGTGGAAATGTATTTATTTATGTAAAAGGAAACACAAAATTCAGGTGGCTGGTGACATTTCAAAATATATAAATAGAATAGAATCTAAGTGAGTGAAGCTCTCAGTCATTCTGTGCTGCTTTCAGATCTGTTTCTCCTGGAGATCAACCTTTCTCATGTAATATCATCCCTGCTGAGGCAACACATATGTAGGCAGGATTTAGTCCTCCCTCCTCTTTTGTCATGTTCAAAGAGAGAGAACGGAAAATTTGGCCAAAAAGAAACTGTGTCAAGAAGTTGTTAAAGTTACTCATTGGTGCATGTATATTTTTGGGTCATTTTATAATCAGTAGCTTGTTTTTTTTTTAGCTTTTGGACAATGCACATTTGTTTCTTCTATATTTTAATTACATTGCATGTTTTCTTAAAATGCAAATTAACCTTTCTAATGGCATTTTCATTTGTTATTTAACTGCAAGCTATACTTCAGAACATTTTAATAAATTATGAAATTATTAAATATTATTAAAAAAGTGGTGGGGACAAAATCAGTCATTTCAGAAAGTGGTGGGGACATGTCCCCAGCCACCCCAGTGTAAATGACACCTATGACTGTAGCAACACTCCACACATGTCTCATCACAGGCCAATTCCATTGCCTGTAAGAGATTTTCCCAAGTAAATGAGTTTCGGTCATAGACCTTCCACCATCAGGCACGGATTGAAGTAAGAGCTGTAGGTTGAAGGTAAACATATATGAATCACTGGTTGCTGGTTGATGTTGAACCACTTGCTTAGCAGGACACCACAGTGAAAGCTGACATTGTCCCATAGACAGGATGTAGTGCCCGCTGATGATTCTGCTGCTCACGCTCAAACACAAAATTCCAACGACCGCCCAGAAAAGTAAGAAGATGTTCAGTGTTGTACGGCCCCAAGCCTGAATGACAGTAGAGAACCTGTCCCTTACTTCTAGCTTGGTCAAAGGGTGACATAGCCACTTCGCTGGCCACATTTTGGTTTAATCACATCATTAGAAACAAGTGTGCAGAATTATGAGTTGTTGTGTGTAAAAGATGACAGCTGTGTTGGAGCTGTGTTTAACTTTTGCCGCATGTATTTACCATTTTGTAACACAAGTGCATCACAGTGCAAAATGTATTTAGAGTTTTGCAAAAAGAGTGGATGACATTTGCAAACAGTGTCTTAACTACCTGAACCTGTTTAAGGTTTTGCCTAAAGAGTGACTGATTCGACAAATGTGTTTAGGCCATTGAGCACTGGGTTCAGAGAATGGGGTTTAGTGTTTTAGCAATTGTGAGTAATTGTAAGCACAGTTCCACTGAGAGGGTGTTTGGTCTGTGCACCACTGCACTTATTGGTAGTCACTTTGGAAATAAGCACAAGATAATAGGGTTATTTGGAGACATTAACTTGCAGGTTTCTTTCAATTAATTTTCATTCTAAAATAGCCACTTACCGTGCAGCTCTCTGACAAAATATGGGCTTATGGTGAACCAAGTGGAAGGCAAAATCTCAAAACTCAAATGAAACTCATGTCGGTATGGCATGTTGTTGGATGCATGTAACGTGTTCTCACATAGCACATAATCTAAGGAATATTAAAGAATACTATCAGAAAATTACAAAAAAAAAATAATATATATATATATATCTTTATCTGTAATCTGTGGTTCTGTATTCAAATTTCATGTACGCTGATGTCCTGGCTTTCCTGGGAATAGAGTGGGAATTTTAATCATTCAACCCCAATGTAATTTAAGCAATGTCTTCGTTCATTTTTAACACAGGTTACAAAGTTCTTACAGCTGGCTGGACACAGGTAGATGCCCCTCCTCTGCAAGACAGCGTTGTAACAATCTTAAACTGGTAACTAGGGCCCACCAGCCTGGGTCCAGCTGCACCCTACACACATGCGTCTCTGTGCGTGAGAGGATCAAAAACACTCTCATGTCTGTGCATTGAGTACAGAGCTGCGGTCATGATGTCTTTAGACTAGCTTAGCATCAAGACTGGAAGTAGATGGAAACAGCTAGCTAGCTGCTAGCTAGCTAACACCTAAAGCTGACATTTTCACATTATGTCTAGTTTGTTTAACCTGTATATAAAAATAAATATTCATATTTCAGGGGGAGTTTTTGGAACAGAAAAAATAAACAATACAAATACAAACCCAGTTCTACTGTGCTGCATCTCCAGCCGAACTGTAAGATGCCACAAATGGTCAGTGGGCATGTGATTTAGTATAGGTCTCTGCACAGGCACTATGAATTCAGACTTAGAAGGCTCACTGCGAAAGGAAGCTGCGCACAGTCACTGTGCCTGACTCCATCCAAAACCAGTTTGTAATTTTTCCATTTCTTTAAAAAAATGCCTTTCTTTAAGAATGTCCTCAACAGAACAACAAGCTATATGGTCGTTTCAGCCACACAAAATTACGACTCAGGTTTACGTTTATTGTGGCAGCGACCTCTAGTGGCCGAACAATGCAAACACATGACAAAGACGGTTACGTATTATTAACAGCCTTAAAGTTGTACTGGTGGTGGGTTGGGTGGATGGATAGCAAGTTAGCCGCTTTTCATCCAGGAGGCCGGCGTTCGGTTGCCTCATAGCTTCGTAGCTTTAGCATTAGCTAGCTACAGTCGGGAAACAGAGTTGGAAATTGACATTTTGGGAAGCATGGACAGTTGTGGAATATATGGTTTGCTTATTGTTAATTATTTATTATCATGTATTTTCATGTATGAAATATGTACATTATTTCTTTTTAATGAAACACCCTCATATCTGACTGAACACAGGCTGTATTTCAGCTTGTGTGTGTACATAATGTCTGGAATACACTTGTGATGGTTAGTGGGATAATATAAAGAGGATTACTGATCAGTAAAATTTGAATATAATTTGGTCATAACATTTTTGCAGTGGAAAGATCTAATCCTAATTTTCCTCTACTAAAAGAAGGAATATACATAGTAGGCTTTGTGGCAGTGTGTGTGTGTGTGTGGGCTTTACAGAAGTTCTCTCAGTGTGAATCAGTTTCCTGTGTCATTAGTCTAGATCCATTCTAATGATGGTCCCACTGGAGCGCCACTTCACACACACGCACACACACACACAAACTGAAACCCAGCCTGTGTTGAGTGCGGCAGATATGAGAGGCTGCGGTTGCATATATGAGCATATGTATGTAAATTCCATCATTTACGGCATTATCTGGAGGAGGTATTGTCTCTCCAACGTAATGTATGACTGCCAGGGAAACATGAAAGAGACAGAGAGAAAGAGAGAGACTCATATGCATGCAGGGAGCCGATACGCCATAACATATAATGACATTTCCAGCATGTGGAAGAAGAAACAGGGAGGCAAATGAGAAAAAGAATTAGAGAGAAGGAGATCGAGAAATAGTGAGACAGATGAAGAGAGAGATGAGAGAAAGAGAGGGGGAAAGTGAGCAATATAGGGTTCTACTGACATGGGACTTTTCAAGCCGAACAGAGATTGTTTTGGATTAAAGACTGCTGATATTTTACACCAGTATTCCAAATTTCAGATTTATAAAAGGTGTGAAAGAGTGCACACTGGACACTGAAGAGCTGTTTTTTAAATTAAGCACTTGCTGTATATCAGCAAATTTGAATTCTGTCTGTTGAAAGTATCAATTGAAAAAACAAAGAGAACATGTAGTTTGTAAGTAAAAGAGGTGAATATGTACTGAGGGATGCGGAAACTGAGGAAGGTGTATTGTCGAAGCATAGAAAGAAAAAAAAAGGAAAACTGTATGTGTGTGTGAGCACAGACATGCATATAGGAACATTCTTCAAGTGGTTTGTGTGTGTGTGTGTGTGTGTGTGTGTATTCTGGGCCTGAATAAAGAAAAAGACGTTGCCTGGCTTTGAAAAATAGCCAGGTGGGGGAATATGACTAGCTCAGCCTTTTGGAAGCTCCTGAAGAGAGAGAGGGAGCAAGAGAGAGAGACTACAAGTTGCTGTCCTGTATTCAGGTTCAGTCACACATTAATAGACATGCACATTCAAAGGCTAAAGGTCACAGTAAAGGCTAGTGTGTGCTTAATGGGAACTCTTGGTCCACATTAGAATGGAGTGAAGTTTTTCTGGAGATTAAAAGCCTTAATTAATTTCCTGTAATGAAATAAAGTTTCGCCCGTTTGAACCTCGATTTTCAGAGTTTCAAAACTATTTTTCACACATTCGCACACCAGTTTTCAGATCACCATTTACAAGGTTTCAAACATAGAAAACAAACTAATACACTGGGAGAACAGTGACAAATTTGAAACTCTGAAAAAATTATTGTGCAACATCGTAAAAATGATTGTTGCAGTTCTGAAGAAGGAAAACTCAAAAACAAAATAATGTTTGCAGTTATTTTATTTTTTTAACACTTTGCAAACCTGCAAAACTTAGTTTTCGATCTTGCAAAACTTTTTTTGTAAGATTTCGAGTTACACTTAGTTTCAACCTTTCATAACTTTATTTTCAGTTTTGAGACATGGCAGGGTATTTATCCCATAGACCACCCCTCCGCCGCCTTAGTGTCGGACTTTCATGGCTATTTATATCCCACACACGCTGATTTTACCTGTGACAGTAGGCGTAAGATTACACGCCCTTTCTGCAAAATAGAAGTCAATGCATTCTAAACAGCGTGAAATGACACGCAAAATGCAAAAAATGTGGTGGAATACCACGCCAAATTACTCAAGAAATCAGCGTGTTATTCATAAGACTTTTGATGATACCAGGCTGGCTGGAACAATTTCTTCCATATAAAAATCCCCAAAATGTAATTTTTACATTTCCATAACTAACAGCATTCTCAAATCTCTCTCCTAAAATATTTCCCAAAATGTTGAACTACTCCTTTAAAGAAATGGTTCATTACGTAATGTTGTGCATCCATCCATCGTCAACCGCTTATCCTGCGTACAGGGTCGCGGGGAATGTTGTGTATTTTAAAGAAAATTTGTCATTATCATTTATCTTCATATGTGAAATGGATTTACATCTGGCTTTTGGCTGTAGACTACAGAAAGAAAAACAGAAGAAATGGAGAGATAATGTAAAGGAAGTACAAAATGAAGAGGTGAATATGTGGAGAGCGAGAGTGATAGTAAGCCTGAGGATAGCATTGACCTGTGACTGTCACAGCCATGCAGACTTATAAAAGGATCTTAGGGAAAATTACCATCCTACCTGGGAATGTGCGAATATGTGATGTGTGCTGTGACCTCCAGTAACAGAACTCTTTTTATAAAACTGCCATGTAAAAAATACTTCTGATGTTGGTTAGATGCATGTTCTTATTTGAATGTCAATGGGGATTTTCTCATGTCTTACTATTTAAGTGTACCAGTAAACCATGCCCTTGAGTCAGAATGCTTAACAGTAGAGGCCCGGGGTGGAAACAGCTAAATGGAATGCCCCATCATTAATTAAAGTTATTAATTACACCTGTGCAATTCCTGCTATGACATGCCAAAATGTCTGCTGTAAAATTAGAATTGAATTGAGAGGTGTTGCCAGCGAGGTTCAGTGGTACTGGTAATGAAAATATATAGCGGATATGAACTTACACCCCAGACACGCATGCATACTTCATATATGGAGGTATACAACATATACACAACTCTTAAAAGTAAGTTTAAAGCATTTATTATTAGTTCTTCAAAAGTTGACATTTTGGAAATACAGTACAGTATATATGCTACTAAACATCAAATGTTTTAACACTTACATGATGCGTGTTTAAGACAAACTGTCACCACAGTGTTGGAATTGCCATTCCAATGTTTTTAGTAATACATATTACTAATCTTCTTCTGTGGGAGCTTACCACATTTAGGCCCTAACTGTAGGAAAATCCCAAAATGTGGTTTGGACAGTCTGACCTCTACGGTCTGCTCAAAGTATCATCGCACAAAGTTGGTTAATAGCAACTATTTGAAACCTGAAGTGGTTTTTCCACATTAGTTTGGTTTTTTGGGTCAAATGAGAACATGCGCAGCTGACCAAGACCTGGTGAGAGGGAGGTTATTTTCTACATTCCCAAACCAAACGTCGACCTCTGTGCATGACTGTGTAATGTAAAGGATTTACTGTGCAGTCCCAAGAAGAAGGACAGCATCAGTCGTTTCAGCAAGTGCCCTAAAACGATAGCGGCCCCTCTCGTGGCCATACGAATTACGACGGGAGCAAGGGAGGCAGCTGAGTGACGTTGTTATAGAGTCTCAAAGTTCCTTGTAGGGACAAGGTCACGGTGCATGGATGGACTGTGATCGTCCCATAACCATGTTTATTATTGTACCTTGTGTTTGTTGTGTTTGTCTACATGGCATGGACAGACACATGTAGGGTTTAATCTAGAGGACTCGTTGGCCTTTTGAGAATGACACATTGTGATTATGGGTTTTGGAAGAGATGTTCTCCAAGAATAAAACCTTTTTCTACTCCAAATAATTGAGGACAGAAGGAAATGACCGTTTTCAAGGGGTTTTTGCTAATATGGTCAACCTGACGAAATTAACACGCAGAAACATGTCCACGGGTTTTGTACACTCGCAATAACTCTCATTCCGGTTGGACAGCTTGACTTCTTTACTTTAAGGTGCCATGTAAGTGTGTGGCTCCAGGTTCTCACTCCCTCACCAGAGCGCTTGGAAAGATCATGCCAGCCTGACATGTTTGCCAGTGTTTACCACTGTGTATGGCACAGCGCACAGTTCGGACTGTCATTCATACTTACACTGTAAATATGGGAAGCAGTGTAGTGGAAGGGATCCGAAAATTACTCCGCCTCGTGCCTTGGTGACGAAATTAATAAACGGAGGCATGGGAGCGGAACGGGTTTTGACAATGCAAGTCTCTCTCTCTCGTCACATCCCTTTCTTCTCAGCCCTGCTGTCCTATTTTCCTCTCCCTCTCTTTCGACTGTGGCCTAATAAGGCTCAATTACACGGAGGTTCTTTCATTCATTATAGGCATGGGCCCTGGCTTCTCTTTGTGGACTCCTAATAAATACTAACGCAGAGAAATAGCCGGGGCCTGAGCTTACTTATGAACCCGTTAATAACTGGGTGCCGTTGCTGTGATGAAAACAGCTTTCTCAGCAGCCTGTCTGGCCACCACGCAAACACAAACACACAATGGGCAGGGGAGAAAAGAGGGGGCTAGCGCTCTAGTTAGCCTCTGAGACAATGCTTCGGCGAAAGACAAGCGCCGGCAATTAGCGCACCCACAGAGCGGGGGTAACCCTATACATCTTTGTCTGTTTCAATCACGGGGAGACGCCACTCAAGGTAAGAATTAGGGCCGAGGATGCCATCAATTTCCCTTAACCTGTTTTATATTGCTCTGTGTAGGTGAATGCATGATAAATTGTTTTTGTCAGCCTATTAAAAGTGACGTTGGGTGCGTTAACGGCAAAGGTTGGAGCGTACCGGTTGGGTCTAGAGGTGGAGGATATGTGTTTATGTTTGCATCCATGTGTGGAGAGCAAAAAAAGATGCACATTCTCGTAATTTATGTCCCTCTCACTCGTTTTCTCCCCCATGACAGACCTTGATATCTAATGCAAATTACACTCTATACCACAAAAGACTTTCAGCTTGCTTCTGTCCATAACACCATTGGCGGATGCACACCCCGCCTCTCCACACAACAGCTCAATCTGCCCTCCCAGAGCCTGTACACTGTCATTGGGAATCAGACAGACAGGCTCTTTATGGCGGTCTTTATGACTCCGACTGAAATAACTGTATTCCCCAGTGGGAGATAGAGTGGAGGTAGGAAATGTAACTGTATACATTTACTACAGTGAGAGAAGGCGGGAGATGAGAGATGTCCCACACTGGTCAATCAGAAGAGCATTCAAAACACCCTCCCATCTTCCTTGTTCAGGCACGTTTCATCTGTCCATCTCCCTCTCTCTCCGTGTCTTTGTCCATCCTCTCTCTCAGGTTTAAACCAGCAGCCGTGGCAGAGATTGCCGTCCGAGGTTGTCTCGTGAGATGAAAGATGGCACGGCTGTGGCGCTTGGGGACGATCACACCCGCCGTGACACACTCACACACACGCACTCATTCCCTCTCTCACACCCACGTACGTCCCGCTCTTTCATTCGCCGCCGAAATGGTCCCTGCCTGGGCTAATTTACATAATACACTTCTGACACCTTTACTTTATTCATCAATCACACCCAGGCAGCTTCTCCAGGTCCAGGCTTTTGTCTGAGCATGTCTGTGACTGTGTAAGGCTAGGCACAAAAGATTAATTTCACAGCTTTTTTCCCCCCTTCTTCTTCCTCTTTTTCTTCTTTCTCCTCCGTCAGTCCCTCTGCCCCTCTTCCTTCTTTTCTTTCCTCTCGCCCCATCCTTGTCCTCCTCCTCCTTCCTCGTTCATCCCTCTCTTTCATTTCACAGATACAAAGCCTGCAGAATGACAGCAGCCAGATAATGAAAACAACAATGCAAGCATTTTTTTCTCTCCTTTAACTCTGGCAGGTCGTATTCCTAGATTCTCTCAGCAGTGTATTATTCCTCTCTTTCTCTCTTACCCCCTCCCACAATCTCTCTATTGCGTTCATCCTCTTCCTCGTCTGCACCGCCACCATCTGTTTGCAGTCCCTTTTCCCTTTCATCTTTGTCATCCCTCCATACTGTAGTTGGGCCGACCATGAACAGATTCCCTGTCAGTCCTCATCCTGCTCTCCCGCACCTGTCCAAAACAAGGAGCTTCTTCTGTTTTCCCCCTCTTTTTTTCCTTCAAATTTAAAACCTCATTCCTCCATGTCAGTGGCGGCAGTTTGAAGTTTTGAAACTCGTGAAAAAAAAAGATGAAAATAATGCATCATCCTGTGTGATTAAAACAATAAAGTGTGTTGTTTATTAGTTCCCTCCGTCGTTATCGACCCGCATGCATGCCTCACATTTCAATTACCTGGAATAAATGAAATAGGGCCTGAAAATCTCACTCTTGTTCGTCGATGGAGATGAGAGGGCAACTGTCGCTCAGATATCAATTTTGAACAGATGGGTTGCCATGAGGGGCCATATCTCCCTTTCAATTAAAAATCCGAAACAGCCATTGTCTTAACCGTCATGAAAAAACACACAGATGGGTTTTGTTTGCATCCATGTCAGTCTGAGCCTTTTGCTTTTCCAGTCAAGTTGCTTATTGGCCCGCCAGTGGACGATTGTGGATGTACTGGGCGGCTCCCATCTTGAAGCCGGCTACAAAAGAGCATTCTAGAGCCTGCACAAAAAACAAGCTGGGTAAATCTAGGTGAGGAAAAGCCTCGGCTGTGCAGTGGCTCTGACACTGAGGTCAAAGCGAAACGAGCATGGAGACTGCACACCTGGGTGTGAGCACTCCCTCGACCCCCCTCAGTCTTTGCCCTTGCCCAGTGCCCCTTCACCCCCCCACTTCTCACACTGTGTGGCATCTGAACCCAGCCAACGGGATAATTAGCCCCAGAGGCCAGTTTAGCAGGATGGAAACAGCATTTCAGTGAGTCTTCTGCACCAAATAGCAGTGGAGCTGTGTTGGCATCAACATTGCTTGTTGCCCCAATACTTACTTTTGTGTGTGTGTGTGTGTGTGTGTGTGTGTGTGTGTGTGTGTGTGTGTGTGTGTGTTCATCAAGTCCAAACATGATGTTGTAGCTATTATCATTTTGATACAGAGCAAAGATCAAGACCAAAAATACTGATTTGTAAATACTGACATTTTGTAAACGAGTCTTATATCACCGTGAGGAGTGAGCAATGAGAAAACAGGATGAAATTCAATTAATTAATAAGTAAATTCACCCAAATATTTTTTTATATTCTTGTTTGAACTTTACATTGTGTAACTAAGTAAGATCTTTCTGGATCTATTTATAACATATATTGTTATGAATTGTATAATATAATGAAGTATGGAGGTTACATTTTGTGGCTTTTTTCCTTGCAATGACAATAAAAGTTCGTCTTATCTGAGAAGTCAGGACCGTTATTACAGAGAAACCTTACTGTCGCATGAGTAGATTTTTATCCCAAGGACTTCCCACTTCTCCAAGCAGGTGTTTAGAAGTCTGGGTGAACACCCTACCACCACACACACTCATCCTTTCCCCATCGCTCGTTCCCTCCCCTCCATTTCACCCTGAAGAAAATTAACACTCTCCTCCCACCCCAGGTGGCGAGGGGAGGGGCAGCAGGAATTGAGAGGCGGGGAGGGCGGAGGAGTGTCAAGAGCCTGATTTATCTGAGCCTGTCAGGCCCTGGGAGGCCTCTGTGGGTGTTTATTTGTGTGTGTCTTTGTTGTGTGTGTGTGTGTGTGTGTGTGTGTGTGTGTGTGGGGGGGGGGGGGGGGGGGGGGGGGGGGGGGGGGTTGGTGTGTTTACAATGGGTGCAGGAAGAGAAGTGTGTCTCCCACCTTGGCCCCTGGGTTGGCACAGCGGAAGCCCCTCTCTGTCTCATTAGGACGTGTGTGTGTGTGTTATAGGGGGGTGCAACAGTGTGACAGTTCAAAGTGACATTCACACTCCCTTCTTTTTCTCCTATCCTCCTTCTCACTTTTACACACACACACACACACACACACACACGAAAAGAGGGGTAAAGGTGCCAATATGTGACATTAGTCTTGATACAGATATGAAATCTTGGTATATTTGCTAACCCAGCAGCTCAGAATAAGTTGTCTGCCATCACACACACACACGCACACACAAACACACAAACACAAACATAACATTATCTACTTCTCGTAGAAGTGGGAATGAAGTAATAACACATTGCTGCGTTTATTCTACTTTCATCACTAAAGGATAGTTCCTATGATTTCACGTTCACAATGTGGTAAATAATCTGTACTTTTAGCACATTTTTAGCCTTAACTCTAAACTATTTATCCCAGTCATAATATATGGATGTTTCACACTGTACCACAGCTTCTAAATATCCATAACCATAACATAATCCAATAACTATTTATATCTATATGATTATATGTGACCTTTCCTCTTTTATTTGTACTTTGTACAACTCCAGCCCTGTTTCTATGCAATTTTATTTTCATTATCATTTTTAGCTTTCACTACTACCTCTTTGAGAGGAGGATAAACATGAGGAATGTGAGTGACTGTATTTGTGCTGTCTTGACAATGACAGGAGGTAGTGTTTAACATAAGGAAAAGTAAATATGTGTAAGTGGTAGTATATACGTACAGACATGTCAATGTGGATATTGGATGAGTCTGCAATATGACATTTTTTTCACTTGCAACTACAGTTTGGATAAGGTTAGGGAAAGGCTGTGATTATGACACACTAAATATGGTTATCAACCACCATGACCTACACACCCTTACTATCCGCCTCACTACATAAAGGGCACACTACTTCTTATGTGAGGTGTGGAATTCCAGGGGACAAGTGGTCGCCCAGTTCCCAGACCACATCCAAGTGCTGCTCCAATGTGCCCAAAGACTTTCCTCTTTGATAAAGAGTATAGTTCAGTCAGCCCTGAACCATCCCTAAGTTATGCTGCTATAGGCCTAGACTGCCAGGAGACTTCCCATGATGCACTGACCTCCTCTCCCTCTCCATCTGTACGTATTCTTATCCCATTAATGCATCCTCTTTCCTTCTGTCGCTTTCTGCAGGTATTTCTGCCTCCGGAGCTGTAGAGCGTGAATCTCTGACTGCAAACCACCTACTGCCGCTATGTTTCTGCTCAACACCCACTGCTACTGTTGTTATTTTTAGTCTTCTTTTTCTTCCTCTTATTATTAGTATTATCATATTTATTCATTTTATTTATGCTACCATTACTCTTATCTCTATGCAGAACTTGCATTGCCCTACTCTATATTCCTTTCTTCTGCTCTCTCTCTCTCTCTCTCTCTCTCAACTAAACAAAACAGATGGCCGCCCATAGGTCTTGTTTGAGATTTCACTTGCTCACGGTGGGATTGTTGGGTGTCTGTAAATATTATTATAAAGAATATGGTCTACACCTGAGATTGCTGCATGGTTATGTCACATAACACCAGCAAGTACACCAACCAGACGGATGCACTTCCTGGCTCTGGAGAGCCAATGGCCCCCATAATGGACCCATTCTGAGGCCTGCACCACATAACAATTCTGATCTCCTCTTAACCACAGGAAAAAGCCAGATGTGCAGATACCACGTAAGCCCTAGAAAACTTTTGGATTCATATTTATAATGTACCTAGGTAGCAGCTCTCAAGAACATGGATACTGTGCCAATGTATTTTTTTGCACTATGCACCTATATGGTAGAGGCTGTCCTATCAAGATCTACTCTCTATACCCACGTATCCGAATATGAATGCAGAATCTGTAGGCAAGGGACAAGATTTTGGTATTGGAAACATTCTGATTCGTTCTGTTTGTACTGCGAGTTGTATTGACCCATCACGTCGGCTATTGTCTGACAACAATTTAGCTTTATACCAATCTTGGAACCCTAGTGACGAGTTATTTTATTAGCTTTTTAAAAAGTATTTGCATTCAATCGTTGTCAGACAATAGCCAATGGGCTACAAGATTACTAATCAGACTATAAGCAATGGGCGGTTCACGGAAAAAGACCATGAACCGACACAGGCTTTATTTTGTTTTACTATTTATTTTGCAGGGTAGCCTGTTGAACTTGGTTTGAACTAGTCATCATAGCTTTTGGCTGTAAAGAAGAAGGAGGTTTTATTGCATCTGGATATTCAAACTCAATCAACATCATGGCAGTAGCAGGCTGATCACTTTTCAAACCATCCCTAATGATCCTTGCATTGTGCAGCGGTGCTTATTCAACTGCTGCTTCTCTGTCAGCAATGCAGTTATTAACCCAACACCTCCGGTTTGGGCCGTGCCAGTATTTCCTCACATTTACATACAGGATTTATTTCACTAAACCCATTAAAACTAATAAGCACACAATTACCAAGCACGTAGCAGAGAAAATATGCATATCAAAAAAGCCAGAGCTGTCATATTGTCCTGACTTTGTGCCAAACTCTCCATGCTGACCATGTGGTCCAGGATTATAATAAGAACTGCGCTCTGAAGGAGGCAGCTCTAAGTACTTTTACAGTTAGAGCTGCTTACTAATTGGACAAACATAATTATTGAGTTCCGAGGAAATGGGCATTGTCTTAATTTGTCACAATCGCATATCCCATTCTTTTAAATGATGCGCGCAGTCAATTAAAGGTAAAAGTCGTAGCGTATGGTGGCCACAGAAGAAAATGAGGCTGATAAAAGATATCGACTAGAAAGCTGAGAGAATGTCTTTTTTTTTAACTGACAGGGAGCAACAATGAAAAGATGAGGGATAGCGAAAGCATAAATTAGCGAGAAGCGTCTCTTTTCTCTTCTGATTTCTTCTTCCAGATGCACTCTTCCTCTCTTCTCCTCTCTGTCACTTACAATCTCGCTCTCCCTCCCCTTCCAAACACGGCTTCCACTCCAGATCTATCTTTCTCTCTTTAAAGATGGACAGAATGTCACACAGAAGACAGGAAGCGTGGAAGGAGGAGGTGGGGGTATGCACTATGCAAAGCAGGGCCTTGGTAGCCAAAGTCGGCAGGCTGAGATGAGGTGTCAGCATTGCACGGGCGCACTGATGTATGAATGCGGTGAAATCAAACGCGTCACTCGACAGACAGGGGGGGGTTGGAAAGGTGAAACCAACACGCAGAGAGAGAGCAGCTGTACATCGGCGTCAAGGTGCTACCTTACCTCCCTCCCTTCCTCTATCACTCTTCCTTTCTTGTCTATTTTTTTTTTGTTGTATTCCACTTATTTATTTATTTACCTGTTTTTCTTCATCTCTAACTCACTGCCGCTGCTTCCCGTTCGGTGCCACGGAAGAGGCCACAGCCCTAACAAGGTACAGCGGTCACAAAGAGAGAGCGACAGAAATAAAGAGACAGAGAGGGAACACAGCTACTCAGAAAATATTAGCATATCCCCTAAGGAATACCAACTAAATTGATACCGAATGAACCCAACCCCTCCTTCTCTCAATTTTCACTCCTCCACCCCACCTCCTCCTCCTCTCTTTTCTCTCTCCCAGACCTCTCTCAAGGTGTCACAGTGTCTTATTCATTAATATGTGTAAATCCTTGTTTTCGTCAACACGGCGGACGGCGGGCGACATCGCCAAGTGACATCGGTGGGCCGGTGTCGCTGCCTGACTCCCCAACTCTGGTTCATCGGCTCAGGCTCGTCACTCAGAGTGATGAGTGAGAGCTAGGAGAAGCAAAAAAAAAGAAAGAGAAAAAGTGGGAGGGGAAACAGAGGTGGGAAGAGGTAGAGAAAGAGAAAATACAATCTGTTAGCTTGGATGGTGACTTAATACAGTTGAAATGTGGCAGGGCCAGCAGGGAATGTTTTCATTTGGATGACAAGTTGAGATGGTTGTAGTTGAAAGAATTAATCTGTTAAAGAATGAATTTCAGAAAATTTGTGATTATTGTGTAGTATGGCACCACTTTTTATAATTGTGATGTAGTGACTTTACTGTAACAACAACTGTGAAAACCCTCTCTAGTGAGGAAGTCTGCAAGATGGGGTTGAAAGTTCTGGAACATTGTTTTAACGTTATAACTTTCTTATAACTCACAGGTCAGGAGTCCAATGCAATGCAACATCCACCCCTCAATTTGTATAGAGAGCCTAAGTTACTCGCTTCTGCTTCTGGCCCATGGGAACTTATTTCAGAAAAAATAGGTACGGTAGTCAATGCCTCAATTTTATAGATCCTGTTTGAACTGTGCCCTGAATTACACATATGATGTTTGTCAATTTAAAAGATAATTTTGTCCGTCAAGAAAGTTGCAGTTTGTCGTAAAACAGTTAAGTTACATGTCTTTTGTGTGAAAACCGCTCAATGAACTACATCTCTCGTCTCGCACAATATGTCACCAACATGTTAGCGCAGTAATGCTAGTTAATGTTCAATGCTTGGTTGCTGCTAGCTAGATGACTTAACTATGTTTCACGCAGAAATATATCTCACCTGATGTGTTTAATCCAACGACTACTACTTTTATCACATCATCCTCTCATGTAAGTTCTTTGACGTTAGCTTCAGTCACTGAGAGAAAAAGTTACTTTGGGTTTGTGGTCTTTATAATTATGCATACGTATTTTAAATGTATACTTTAAATTGACCATCATCATATGTGTAATTCAGAGCACAATTCAAACGGGGAAAAAAATTTTGTTGTCTCTTGTTCAGCTGTTGAATTATACTTTCTATACATTTTATTTCTCAACATAGAGGTCTAAATCCTGTTTCAATGCTACCTCCAAAATGCCAGGGATAAAACGGATGGAAAAATGAAGTCCTTGTTTTCTGGTGAGCTCGATAGACAGGTGTCTCAGATTATCACAGCCATGGCGGTTCCCACTGCACCCAGACTTTCTCCTGTTTGAGCAAATTCATTTTCTGGCTCCCATATGGCAGCCAAGTTTTCTGCATTCTATATTCTTGTGCTACTGTTAACATGCTTCCATGTATACATTAACCATAATACATTCTGAATACCAACCAAAGTGTGTCTGTGGCTTTGAGTATCAAAAACTTGATTAGTATTGACAGTTGGCATTTAAAATATATAAATTTAAAAAATCCCCCTCTCACCCCTTGCGGGGTGGTACATGTCATCCTCAAGCTCGAGTCCTCTACCAGAGGCCTGGGAGTTTGAGGGTTCTGCGCAGTATCTTTGCTGTTCTAGGACTGCACTCTTCTGGCCAGGACCTGGACCTGGAATCTGCTGTAGCCACTCTCCCAGTTTGGGGGTCACAGCCCCCAGTGCTCCGATTACCACTGGCACCACTGTTGCTCTTTCTTTCCACATCTTTTCTAGCTCCTCTTTCAGCCCTTGGTATTTCTCAAGCTTCTCGTGTTCCTTCTTCTTGATGTTGCTGTCGCTTGGGACCACATCTATCATTGCAGCCTTCCTCTGCTGTTTGTCGATCAACACGATGTCTGGTTGGCTAACCAACCAGACATCTTAGCTCGGTCGTTCTCAACTACCTTAGGAGGTGTCTTCCATTTTGACCTTGGGACTTCCAGCCATACTCATGGCAGATGTTCCTGTACACTATGACAGCTACCTGGTTATGGCGTTCCATGTACGCACTTCCTGCCTGCATCTTACACCCTGCTGTTATGTGCTGTACTGTCTCAGGGGCATCTTTGCACAGTCTGCACCTGGGGTGCCAGCCTGGTGTGGTAGACCCCAGCCTCTATTGATCTTGTACTGAGTGCCTGTTCTTGTGCCACCATATACGATATATATATATTTATTGTGTATACATATATATGTAATGCTAACATGAAGAAACATAAAACATGTCATACTTTGACCTAAATTGCAAGTATTAACGCATTTAAAGGAAATCAGGTTGTTTTGTCCCTAAGTGCACTCACGTAGGTATTTAAGATGAGTCATCCCTTTTAAGAGCACATAAGTGGAAACAGTCACTGCCACATTTGAAACCACTTAGTTGAAACAATAGAAAAAGAATGCAATTTGCACTGTTGGAATTAAGTTGTCTGACTTAATGTGGTGGACCGACTTCTTTTTTTAATTTCCCATACCAGAAGAGCCAGTTTGTTCAGTGAACACTCTGACATATACTGGACATATTAAATTATAGGATCTGCAGGAAAAAAATCAATTAATGGCTTAGGCAATAAGCAATAAGCTGTAGCTGCGCTGACATGTCAGGATGGAACTCTTGTGACACTAATACATGCTACGTTATTTGAATAAGGGCTGAAGGCTTACTCCATTGATTTTATTACAGAAACAGCTAATTGATTTAAATAACACTACTAATGGGAGAGTGGAACGTAAAGGTTGGATGATATACAGGATGTTTGGCGGAGGCACTGCAGAGTTTTTGTCTGGAAAGGCTTAAAGAAGGCCTGTTTTCCGTCAACTAAAATTATAATTAGAGTCGACTCATCAGTGGCCCAAGTCAAAAAATACAACATTTGAAACCATATATTACTGGTCCAATGTCAGTGCAGCTTAATAACTGATGCTCTAGCAGTTGAAATGCAGCTGTGCTTGTATCACAGCAAGAGTTTGCTGTCGCTCACATTAAACCCATGTTGCATTGCAAACAGCTCCTCCATTACCGAGGTTGCCCCACTGTGAACTCTCCCCTGAGTGTGTGCAATCCACACGAGGCATGAGGGATGCGCAGCGCCGTGCTAGTATGTTAAGATTTCATTTAGATTTCATTCATGTTTTAAAATATCTCTTGCGCGGGGACTGCATGGGAATATATATTCCATGAATGGGAAATGGCTGGACGTGCGTGTGTGTTTGTGTGCAACCCGCTTTGTAGGACCATTCGTCGGTGAACAAGGCCCTTGCCGTTTTCAATTTCCAGAGGTGTCAGCCGGACTCGGGGAAGGCTGGAAGCTGATACATCAGCTGAGCCGCCGGCCCTATTGTGTGTCTTCACTTCATACACAGATATCATGAAATATATGAGTGAAAATTCAGAGCTATTGTCACAGTCTAACACTGGCAGGTAGCAATAGCAATGGCTGATTCCCTGATTATATTCATAAACAACAGGTTAACTTGCATGCTCGGTGGACATAGATACAGTCAGGATGTTATTGTAAACACTTTTCATTGATGCTAACAAAGATAAGTAGAATTGCATTTGAATATGTGTAACATTTGGCAGGCAAGATGCATTCATCTTCCCAAGTGTGTCTGTCTGATCTGCTATAGTTTGTTCCCTCTCTCCCCTGTGCTCCTTTGGCCCGGTATTGCAAGATCTGCATGAAGCATGGCACACACACTCAATGTTCACACATGTACGTGAACACGCAGAAACTTCTTCATGCACTTGTACTTGTGCTCACTGTCATAGACACATGCTAGCAAGGACACAAAACCACGCAGAAGTGGATGCCACACATGTTCTTTTCTTGCTGTGTCCTTCCGCACACAGAAGCATACATGCACACATGCAAACAGTCATGCAGTTGCAAACACACACCCATACACTTGAATTCTTTACTCAGTCTCTGTGCGCCCTTGCCTTCACGATTCACCTTGCTCTCTTATACACACAAATGTGCACATGCACACACACGCATGCAAGATAACTAATGTACCTTTTCTTCCGATGTAACAAACATTTTTTTGTTTGCAGAATGAATATGCAGTGCGAGGGAGAAGCACAGAAGGAACAGTTTGAAAAAAAAGAGAACATTAAACAAATGGATGATATGGTTGTAAAATGTGACGGACAAAAGATTGTCAGGTAGATACAGTGGAGTGGCTTTCAAGCAGGTTCTCTGTTGTTTTGCAGACTTTTTGCACTTTACATTTTTCATTACTTCTGCCTCCTGACCTTACATCTTTCTCTTCAAAAACACAAAGCAGATAATAGATAATGACTGTCATTGTGACCCTATGATGAGTTGTCGTAAAGCAGGTGTCATTTTAATAACATATGCTAGCAGGGTATGCTAAGAGACACGGCAGTCCTAAAGCGGCTGGGATGAGACGTGAGCCCTCGAGTATAATGGCTAATGCTACTTTATGAAGTGCCTTCGTCTGAGGAGGATGCTCGCCTTATGAAACGCTCTTACATGAAGTCCACAGCTTTATGCCGTGAGATTCATACGACCGAGCCACAGACCTTGCTAGGTGTTAGCAGCCTGGATCTCTATTTATTATATTTGGAAATATGAGCTCCATTTTGATTTGATTCTCCATATATTCCACAAAGCCTGACGCGCTGGTGGAGTTTTGTTGGACATTCAGGGATGAATATTTTTCAGTTAAAATCAGATATTGCCAGGTCAATATAATTGTTTTTCCAACATCTTCATGGTGTTGTTCCAGAGGCTTTTTCAAGGAGATTTAGCAGATTTAAAGACACCATTGACCTGCGATTTCTATTGGCTTTAAGATTTCTATATCAGTACAATAAGTTGGGGTGGCCGAGCTGCCACTACTGAGCTTCATCCGGCTCTTTGCCTGCATATATGTGGATTTTATTAAAATCATGTTTTGTTTATTTTTTGTTTATCAGAACTCGAGGACCAATCACATACAGTAACAGTACTTGAACTAAACCGATTCTGTTGCCAAGGTATTTTTCAGTGTCAGCACAAACAAGTAAAGCTAAGCAGAAGTGTGACAATGAGGACAGAATATAGAAAAGAAATAGTTCTGTATTTTGGGAATAATGCTTATTAGCTGTCTTTCTGTGCATTAGATTAGCAGGTTGATACCACTCCAACATCTTTATGTTGAGTATGGGGCTAGAGAAACTCCACACATCTTCTGTCGCAGACTGAAAACTCATCTGTTCAGATTGTCTATCTCTTACTGTTTCTAAACGCAGACCTTGAAGCAGTTCAGCATACTGGATGTACTGGCACGAATGACTGAATGGACATTGTGTCATCTTAATTACTGTAATACACAAGTTAAAGCTGAGTTAACTCCTTCTAAACCACCAAAAGTCCATGGATTAACATGAAACAAGGTGTTAATTACTTTACTACGTTTTGGCGTTGTGTCAAAGTTTATTTTTATAAAGCATACGACTTGTTGAATAAGCTACCAAATTTACCAAAATGAGTGGGACAATTTTTGTTTCTTACATTGCAGACTTTGTCTTCACAGCTTCTAATCTCCAGAGCCGTTTTACTTACCGTCTTGCTAACACGCGTAAGGAGTTCCCCAAAGGTAGCTTCACGAGCAGAAGCTAAACACTTTGAATTGTAGGTCAGAAATGAAGACCCAGGCATTCAGAATTGGCAGCATATTCATTATTTCAGCATAGCACGGAACATCACACATGCTTAAAAAAAACATAAAAAACAATGTATGAGAGGCAAGTTTGTAAAAGAAATTCCTCACCTTTTCTCTAGAAAGCTAGAGATTGATAGAATTGTATCAGACCTGTAACTGTTGCAACACACAGTTGAACACTGAATAAAGGACATTAATAACACTGTTGAAACACAGCTATTGAGAAATGCCTGTATTTGACTGATTTTACTGGCCTTACTAGCCACAACAGAATACAAGCCGGATTCCTTGTTTGATTGTGGAAAACTGAGTCAAAAGACTATAAATGCAAGGTAAGAAAATATCTATAAAACTGGTGTGCTGGCATTACATCCTATTGGAAATTGGTTATTGTTTGTGCACCTGCAAGGTTGCGTAATATCTGTTGGCTGTTTCATTTGATTTATTTACTTAGTTTTAAGTTTTCAGTTTCTAACTGGTTGGCCAAACCTACAGTAAGAAATGACCATTAAAACAAAGGTTTTGCTCGTTTTGTTCAGAATCATCCCCATTTCTCATGATACCATGGAGTTGTTGGACATGAGAAATACCATCAAAATGCAGATGTGTAACATTCCTTCTATAGTAGGCCTCCTTCACTTTGCATTGCGTGCCCTTCTAATTCACCAGGCCGCAGCTTAAGGGCCCAGTTACAGTGGGAAAGGATTTTATGAGTTTACGGGATGCTGTTTTTACGAGCGGCTGAGGAGAAATAATGGGGTCGAGTGTCTCCCTCCTTCGTCCTTCTCTCACTCCATCCCTCTCTTCTTCTCCCCAGGCTTCTCTTATTACCTGTCGGCTGGAGGACTCAGGAGTATCGCTTAATAAAAGTTAATCATGAGAAACTTGTTCATTAATTACAGTTCAGGCCGGCTGCCTGCCTGCCCGATTACTTTGCCGATTCTTCCTCATGCTAAGGCATGTCTTCCTTCGGTCTGGGTTTAGACTTTTTGTTTTTGTCCTTTTTTCTTGTTACTCCACTGGATCTTTGTCATTTTTATTAAAACAATGTTGGCTGAAACCATCTGTCTGGTAAGTACTTCCTTGGTTTTGTAGTCAACAAACCTGTGTATGTATATGCGCACACACGCACACATTATTGGGTGGAAGCATTTTGAGGTTATAGAGGAGAGAAAAGAGGGGAAAGGGGACATGATGTAATGTAGGAGGCAATTTCTAATTGTTGCAGCCCCAAGAATATCCAGTTAAATTTTGAGGACTTGATTATCCAAAATTCTTGTAATGAAATCAGTAAAGTAAATGCCTTTGTGGTCTGGAGGAGGTTATCAAGAGGTTTAGTCATCGCTCACAAGACATGAAGTCTTTAAATGTTCTGACATCTTTTAGGGTTTGCTTTTTGTTTTTAAAAGGTGTCTGTGAAGAGTCCCAGTCATGAAGCTCATAGAAATCCAAGGAGGGATGAATCAATGGCGACAGGACTTAAAGATGAAGAAGTCGGAAATTAATGTATTACCACTTACCAAGATATACCAACTCCTGTAATTATTTTGGGTATAAAGGGTGACTCTACAGTGTGAGTGTGTTATAGAAAAATTCAAAATCCAATTTATTCAAAGTTGGCTCTTAGTTTTGTAGTTTGGACCATCATTTCTATCAGTTATAATAACATTGTGCTCACCAAAGTAGTCTGAGGACACAGTGACATTGCTACAACATGTCATGACGCTCAGACAGATTGTAAACAAGCCAACAGTTTATGCACATTATACAGACCATTTTATTCAAAGGAAAAATGTCAGCAACAAGCCCTCATTTCACAAAAACGTGTTTGCACTTGGGGTGGACGATACCATATTTGATTCTTAGCAAATGACAAATAATTAGGGCCAGAATCACTTATATCAGTAACAATCCAAGACCTTCTATTACTAGAAGTGGCTAATGTACTGTCACAGCCAGGTGTCATGATATATGAAATGAAAGCATCATTATTAGACTACTTCTGAACTACTACTACTTCTAGACTACTACTACAGTTTCATTACAACCAAGTGGTTTGCAATACATTAGGCATTTCTTCTGCAAATATTCACAAAACAAGAAAGAAGAAGAAATTGTCAACCATAAGGCTTTATTGTGTAAATTATCTAAATTAAGGAGGTAAATTTTTGACCTTTTGCCATCAACTCCTGTCTGAAATAGTTTAATCAAAAACTGAACTTTATAACTTTCATGGAGATTGAATTTATTGTAAGACTGTTGTATTAGACTGTATTAGCTGATGTACCTAATAAACTGGCACCTAAATGTATGTTCATGTCTCTGTCAGTACGTCTCTTTCTGTTCATAAGTGAAGACAGACAGTGACTGAAATGCTGTTATAATGTGTTTAACCATGCGTCTAGTGTTTCTTCATGATGTGGTCCAGCTGGGCCGATAGACTGAATCATAGCTGGCTTGGGCTCCATGCAGACTCTCCCCAACCACAGAACAGCACCGGCAGACGGGCCGAAGACAAAGACAGCAGACAAACATACCCCTCGGCCAAAACCAGCGGGGTTTGGACTCCTGCTTCCTCTGAAGAATGAAAGTCTCTCCCAGTGCTTCGCTGTGAGGTCAACAGGCTCACCCAGCCGTGTCATTGCAAAGTACACACACACACACAAGCACATGCTCTGCAAAAATGATCAGGCTTGACAAATGTTTTTATCTACGATCCTGCTAAGCAAGGCTTTTTTCAAGACATGTTCAGTAAAATGACCTCCGTGTCCTGCTAGATATTTTTCTGCTCTGGTAGCAGAAGTAGCACTTGTTGCCATCTAATTAAGTTTCAATAGGTTTGGTGTGGTGATATTTCTGAAAAAACTGGCATATTGTAAGATACGTTAATCTTAGCCGCCCCCCCCCCTAAAAGTTTGATAAAATTATCATTGTTTTCATTTTGCTTGGTCACACAATTTTTTTAACTATTGTTTTCTCCTCATCCAGCAATACAACTTAATCCAGCAGTGAAATAATGCTGCAGTGTGTAGATGAGTCCAAACACAAAACTTTGCTCAGCGTTTTTTGCAGTTCATAGATGTGAAGTTGACACAGTGTTTCTCCTAATTGCTCCAAACATCATTAAGCTCTCCTCACTGGTTCCTTAAATCAAAAAGATTACATAATGACTGGGAAGGGCTTCATAAACTACAGCTGAGCCAGGATGTGCTGGTATATCTGCCCTGCTGTTTTTATATCTGTCTGTGTCGTCAGAGGTGAATAATGTGGCTCGCTGGAAAGTTTTCAGGCTATTTCTGCCATGGGTGAACCCTACATATTGTGGCGCTTAAAATGCGTTTCAAAGTGTACAGTTATACAGCTTAAGCTTCAAACTGCAGGAGTGGTTTTCTTCTGTTAAGTCTTTGTGACTCATATTGCTGTTTGCAAGGCTGGGTGGCTCCTGTTTAATTAAAGAAAGAATTTGTGTTTTCACATATGCAGACTTTATCATTAACACCATGCTTACATGCGCACATGGTTTATAAATAAAATATAAACTTATCTCTAGGTTCTCTTACTGTAGCTTTTTTTTATTAGATGTCTTCAAGTGGGCCTTGAATTTAGATGTATCATATGAAGCCAAAATGCCACAAAAGCACGTTAAAAAAAATATTATTGATATATGTATTATTAAAAATGTTCCTTTTTTATCAAACTCATCATGCGAATTTACCACATGAGAAACTTCCAAAAAATCCCATGTGCCCATAAACATTTTTTCAGTTATATGGTGTCAACGTGATAAATATGTGACGTGCTTCACACATTAATAGATTATCACAGAGGCCTTCTAGACACAGGCCCTGGATCCCAAAGAGTCAGGGAGCCCTAAGCCGAGCTGTATAAAGTGACTTTGACAGTATTAACATGTTTTGATGGAAAGTCAAAGAGCTCAGCACAATGTATGGATGCCCCAGTCATGTTTTGATCCCAATTTGAGTCATTTCATATTGACATACACATTCCACCGTTTGTTTGTTTTTTTGTTAAATTTAAGGCTGGAATCACAAGGGATTTTGTGCATGGGCACACTGTCTTATATTCCGTTCATGGTTCCTCGTGTCATAAATCCATTCAAAGTGGAGGTGCCACTCAATTTAACCTCACTCTTTAAACGTTAAACTACGGATACAACAACCATCAGAGTGCTGCATGCAAATTTCCCTTTTTAAATACTTTATTGTTGGCAAGACTTTGAAGATTTAACTAATTTGATTAAATTAATAACACTTTATTCTAGCTGTAAAACATCTAGTTGAATGAGTGACAGCTGATCTGAATCTTAGAATCGCTTCCTTTGTAACTGCAGTGCACTTTATGTGGAAATTTGAAAATTTCTTAATAAATCAGTGCATATTTGATATGAGATTTGCTATTGAAAAAGCTCAAATTCACATAACCAAATAAGATTTTAGTTGTAATAATGTATTTTACGGTGCAAAGTGCATGACAGCACTGCTATATTATGTATTGTGAGTGTTCCTATTGGGTCAAGTCTGTGTTAAAATATGCAAAATCTTACTGAATTAGAGTAGATCACAGATACTGTGACTATACAGGTGTGTTGTGTGTCAGTGGAACATGGTCATTAATTGATGCAGTGCAGTTGTCATTTTGTTTTATTAGAAGCACTTAATTAATGTATGCAAATAAGTGCAAGATCACACCTTGCCAAAGCATGAGATGGTGCAGTTGTATGTTACGTGTATGTGTGTGTGTGTGTGTGTGTGTATGCGTTAATTAGTGTGTTGAGCAAGGTCCACTGTCTTCTAAAGTGTGAACTGGAGATACATGAGCTGGTTCAGGGTGGAAAGTGTTGTGTCTGACAGAGAACATCCACCCACAAATTGCTAAAACGACCCCTGGATTTAAATTCAAGTCTTTGTTTTTTTATAATCCACCTTTATTTTGTGCATCTGCATCACAGGCAGACAAGGTATGAAGCTGGCAGGACATGTGGGGGAATCTAAAAAGCTAATTTTCCCAGTGGCCTTCTCACACCTCTGCCCTTCATATACAGCCATTTCCATAAAGTGCTCCCCCTGGGGAACCAACAATAATAAACAGTTATTAGTAAATGCATTATGCCAGCACGTCCCTTTTGCCCTCTTGCCTCTCCTCAATAGCCAACCTACAAACATTCCCAGCACCACCGCAGCACCCAACCGGACCTGACACAGGGAGATGCATTTGTGTGTGCGTGTGTGTTTGTGTTTCTGACCCATCTCACCGCCGAGTACTGAATTCGTAAGGGAATTGGGCTAATGCTCATAATAGCGCTGGCCATTACAGCAAAAAGCTTTGGACGTTGTATGCCTGCCAAATTCATAACTGCCGTGATTTCATCTGATTGCCTGGTGCTTTTAGTTATGAAATCCCTTCATATTGCTTTTTTTTAATTTATCCAGTTATTTTGCAGTTTCCATTAAAGTGGGCTAAATTGCTCTGAAATAAATTCAGATAATATTATACGCGATGTTTAGTGATTCAACCTCTTCAATTAACGATCTGAGACTGGTCGTCTGTGTAATTGGAGATGATGCTGCACCTCGGTTTGGAAGCAGCCATATTGTGCCTAAAATACAGCTGTGTTACAATATCTATTTATTCTCAATAAGCTAGCTAAGCTAAGCTAGGCTCCAAATGAGTTTGTCTTGCATTTAAAGGCGACTGGTGACACATGTTTACAAGGCTAAATGGGTACCACCAGGACACTGTGTGCCATTACTGATTTGTTTTTGTCATTATCATCAGGACTCGTGGGAGCAGACATGCACACAAACACATCCGCACACATGCACAAAAAGCATCTCATCTCCATAAAGGGGCTTCCTTTTATAAACAGACACTTTCTATCTGCATAGAGAGTGGGTGAACTCGACCTCCGTGCAGATAGAAAGATGGGAGGGGGTGAGAGGGGTGAGACAAAGGACAAGCACTTCAGTGTGTGTGCCCCAAACAAAGGTCCCTAAGTGCATGAACTTATTTACATCTCCATTTATGTGGGGTCACATAAGGAGGCTGGGGGGGGGGGGGGGGGGGGGGGGGGGGGGGGGGGGGGGGGGGGGGGGGGGGTGTGAGGACAGGCCGGCTGTCTACCTGAATGAAGCGGTCCCGTTGTTGTAAAAGGTTGGTCGTCAGGGCAGCTGGAGACGCACAACACTCAAAGGGCTGGCGTGTCTGACTGTCTGTGCATATGTGGGTTTTGGTGTATGTGCCTATTCATCCCTTCTTGTGGCTTAAATTCAGCCCCAGACTTGTCCTGCACAGGCAATTGTGTGTAGATTTTGCATATATGGGCTATGCAACCTAAACCATATATAAAATTACCCCAAATTCCAACCTTAATTGAGCTCTAGGCTTTTTTTTTTTGCTGTTACTTAGTCATGACGTTACTTGGTAAGTTGGTGTACATGTTCTATGGGGCTTTTTTTTAGGAGGATATTTTCTGGAGAAGTTTATTCAACACAGAGTAACAACTGCTTATGAATGGAGAGAGTGACCATATTACAAGGACATGACAACCTTAATGAGAATGTTGATGGGACATTTAATGCTTAAGTAATGATCAGAAAGTATTGAAAATGTAAAACCAAGTAGTTACCATGGATATTTGTTACTCTTATCCATAACAAGAATTTTAGAAATACTACATTCATTATGGAATCCAAATACAAGTTTATTAAGACATGTCCTAACCTATCTAGTAGGTTAATTAGGATGTTAATAAAGTTTAATCAACAATCAAGACAAATATGCTTTCTAAACATAAAGTATAATGTTGCTGTTGAGTCATTTAGTCTAATTACTTAACCCTGGATATGTGTTTTTAACCTAATATTGTTTTATTCTTTATTCAAGAAGTGAAGATGAATAACTAATAACAATCATAAGTAATTTAGCTGACAGTTTTATCCAAAGCAACTTACAATTGCTATAGATATCAAAGGTTGCACGCCTATGGAGCAACTAGGGGTTAAGAGTCTTGCTCAGGGACGCAATGGTGATGTGGGGGGAATCGAACCCAGGTCAACAACACCTAAGGCATACAGTATGTCTAACCCACTGCTCTACTGCCAACCCAACGAGCTAGCAGTTTCCGGAGTATCATCCGTATTACTTTTGATACAGAAGGACTAAATTTTGAGGCAAGGTCTGAAGTCTGAAGCAACATCTTTTTATATGAATTCTAAGCAGATTGATGGACCTCGGTGATCGGTTAGGGTTAGGTCCGCCAAGTCCTCGAGGGACTGTTTAATGATTCAACTATAATTCTAAAGTTTGAAAAAATAAAAATTACATCTACCTTGCAGTTTTCCCTTGTTCACACAATATCATCGCAAAACAACGCCCCAAACATTGCAACTTTCATTGCAATTAATTTGAAAAGCTGCCGCAACATCAGGCATTTTAGGCCATGAAAAACAAACAAAAGGCCCACGAAATCCTGGAGAGACTGAACAATTAAATCAAATGAAACAAATATTGCATTTGAAAGCCATATTCCGTCAACCACGCTAAAAAGCGTGTAATATAGTAATACTACAAGACCACATAAACACCACATTAAGAGCCCTAATGGTCATTGTTGCTGTACCTGTAGTTGTTCCTATTTGTTTCCAAATGCGTAAACACCTGGCACACAGAGTGTATATGGGGGTTCTGTGTAAAAACAGCCAAATACTTCACTAGTTATCTGGTTGTTTGATAGCAACCCAGTTTAATGACGAACACAAGTGACCTGATCCTTCTACCTATCCACATCTGATTTACATTTGTAACCAAATATTAAAGTAATAAAAAAGTTTATTTTATTCATTTCTATAACTGGCACCTATGGCCCTATGCTGGGATCAACAGAACTTACTCTTGATGAAGAAAGCCATTTCTGAATAACTAACTAACTAACTAAAGAGCCTGTAAATAGAGTAGTGGACAAGCAAAAACAGTCTAAGGTTGAATCTGAAGGTGGGCCGGGAGCTTTCTATTCTTATGAGGACACTTTGACTTTAAGAGAATTAAATTAAACACGTCTTGCTTATCATGCACATGACATGACACAATAAGAAGAGGCAAAAAAGAGAAAGAGAGTGAGAGAAGGAAATAAGCAGAGCCAATAAAGTCGTTAACACAAATGAGAGAAAGCGAAAGATGGAGAAAGAGAGGGCAACAGTATCCATAGAAGAATGAAAGTCGGGGAGGTGGAGAAGGAGAGAGAGAGGCGGAGCAGTCTAATTTGTACATGGCTGCTAAGTAAGGAGAGCAGGCTAATTACTGGCTGAACAGGGCAGGCACAGGCTGCTCATGTCAAAAAGGACAGAGCCACTTATTAGGCATCAAAGTGCATTCATATCACAGCACAAAGGAGATGTGGGTCGACGGGGTACAGGAGAGGGGTACAGCATGTGTAGATAGAGGAGGGGGTGGGGGTTAGCTAATGAATGGCGCTGAGAGGTGCATTATGGGACCCTCTTCGCCTGCTCTTTTGGAACAGCCGTGGCGAGTGCAGACAGGCTGCTTTGTGTTCAAAGATGGAGCAGAGGAGATGGCGGAGAGATGGATAGGAGAAAAGAAAGATGGAAGGCACATGGAGGAAACAAAAAGAGGAAGTATAGGTGGAAAGACAAGAGAGGTTCTCGGGCCGAAGGGAAGGCTCAGATGTATTTGGGTGCTAAGATGTAGAGAAGTTGATGAAGGCAAAGTAACACATTACATTTACTCTTGTTACTTTATTAAATTTTTTTTTTTGTACTGTTTTGAAAATTTTACATTTTACTTGTACTTTTTATGTCACGTACTAAGCTACATTTCAAGTTGCATACATAACAGAGTAAAAAAAAAAAAAAAGAGTCTCATGAGGAAGTCACGATAAACCGTGCAAGAATAGAACAAAAGAACAGGGCCAAATCAGCAGCTGCAGCAGAGAAGAGGCTGCGGGTGTGCCTGTCCAGAGACTCTGTGACAGATACGTGTTTAATGTGTACGTTCACTGGTGTCAGGGTTGCACCTGGGCCTGGCCTTGCAGTTTGTGAACAAGGATCACTATGGCGTATGGTTAAGATCAGCATTATTGTACCTCAGCATAGTTAAAAGAAGCTCCTATCTACCTTAATCAATCACTGATTAAATGCACCACCTGGCGAGCACGCTGAGTGACCCAAATCAATCTTGTTTCTCGCATGTGGCCACTCTGTCCTGTCAGTGTGTTAAAATTTGTGTCTGAATGACAGTGTACTACAGCAGTGTATTAGCAGACTGAATGCATAGTCAAGCATAATCTTTTACGATATGCAATTTTGAAAACCTTTTTTTAGATGTGAATAAATAATGGCCTGTAGCCAGCATCTGCATGTGCCTCAGCTGTTAAAACTGCTGGCTTTGTGGTGGGGTCATCTGCCACAGTGACGCCAGAAGAGGGACTCTCCAGGACAGAAGGAGGCACCAACCTGCCGGGAAGCAAACGTAAGAAGCCACCAGCGTCAACCACAGCGCCGGCTGGAAAGTCAGCACGCAGTGGTGGTGAACTGGCATCCAACAACGGCAGCCTGCACCGCCGGCGGTGGGAAGGTGAAAAAGTCAGCACACAGCGGCGAACATGCAGCCGTTCATCTGCAGCTGCATCTATCTCTCAAATCTAAACAGGGACCATCTATGCCACGGTCAGTTTTTGAGTTTTATCCATGAATCTGTTTCAGTCAGCAAGCACAACAGTCAGCTACAGAACAAGTCTTGTTGTATCCAGGGAACCAAGTGAAGCGGCAAATTTTGTACTACGTACAAAAACCTAGTTCCGTTCAAATAGGGGTAAAGACAGACAGAGGGGGAAGGTTTTGGGACCCACATCCGGTGGCGGTGTAGTGGGAAGTGGATCGTAAACTGCTGCTTCCTGGGTTCACAGTATATGAACCAAGGAACCAGAGGAACCAATAAATCGTGAAGTTCAACCCCGAGCTGCTCACACCCGGCCGGGGCTGGCACGGGATGAAAGGCCAACTAGAAGCCCTGGGTCTAACCACACACACTCACACACATAGCCATGGCTCACACCCCCACCAGCCCCCCTGCCTGGACCGTGGCCCACAGCCCAGCGCCTATGGAGCGTTTATTAGAGAGGAGACTAAGCGCCATGTGCTGTGGCCTGGGTGAAAGAATGTGCCTGGTCAACAGCAGATTACAGTGTGGAGGTATTTGTAAGGAAGGTACTTATTTGTGCTGCTATGTGTGTATTTGGTCCATGTGTTTGTGTACATGATAGCGGCAAGAACTTGTGCATTTGTTGGTATGTCCACACTGGCGCACAGGGTTGAGGAAAAGAAGCAGTACATGTATTTGTGTGCTTGTGAATTACACGACGTTGTATGCTAGTATGTGTATGTGTATATACACAAATGTCTGCGTGTGTATGGAAATGGAAGTTTTTCTTTCAACTTTATGATTATTTCTGTGTGAATTAGCGGTCTAACATATCTGTTTTCACTGATTTCACACTAAAATATTCCTAGCAGATGTCATTCTCTGTGTAGAATTGTTTTCTACTGCCGTTTCTACTCCTTAAACTTACATGTATAAGTTATCTGCTCACAAACTATAATAATAAAATAATAATGTAACCATGTGACTACATTCATCTAATAACAGCATGATTTGTATTTGAATGCCACCTTGAAAAAAATAAAATGCATAACTGCATAATAATGCAACGTGACCCACTCGCTCAGTGGGTCATATTACATAATTATGTTTTCAAAAAGGAGGTTATTTTTTGGGAGCGGTTCCAAATAAAATAAAGTTGGTTGAAGTGTCTATGAAACGTCGGCTTGTTCATTTTCCCTTCTACTATTGTGCAAGATGGCAGGGTTCAGTATCAGATCATGAAGTGAAAAACAACACATGTGGATCAGCCAAGCTTTATCCTGCACTACACAACAAATCTGATAAAAACTGATGAAAAGATATTGACACTAAACATCAATGCTCTGTGTTATTTTTGGCCAATAGCCTGTTCTACATCATGGAGAGTTCTTCTGTTTTGGCTGCTACACGTTCCCTCACTCTGTACAGACAACAATCACCTGGATTACTCAGATACAGAGGGAGAAGCCTGAATCTGATGACTATGAGTCAAGACCTGAAGTTGTAGGGAAAACCTTCAATGTGATTTCTAAAAAGATTTATGGATGGTTTCCACCCTTGATAGACATCAAAGATGTAAACATTGTCAGCAGATTGTAGCTGTGTTTATGACGTCTGTGTGTTTATTTAAGTTGTGAATCCTAGAAGGGGAGTGACTTTTGTTGTAAACTGTGTCAATCAGATGACAGGGAAACAAAACAAATGTTACTGCAAATACACAGTATTATGAATGCTGTCCATATCTGTTTAAAGCACAGTATCTCTCAAGAATAACGTGTGCTTAATTGTTTATAATCCTAGTGATATCGGCACAAAAAGAATTTTTGTTTTTATTATAGCAGCTGGTTAAAAAAATGAATAAAAAACATAAAACGCCTTAAAATGTCTCCACGATCACCGAGAGACACCATTAGCAACACACTTACAGCTTTAAGGCAAGTACAGACTGTACACACAAACCTATATTTATTCCAACAACAACCAATATACTTGCTAAATTAGCATCCTGGCACTCTCATTTATCCTGTTTGGAGCGTTCAAGTGTCAGGGTCAAAGTCGTATTAGCAAAAGGTGAGGCCAAACAAATGAGATTATAGCTGAATTAGCTAATTATCATCATTTCCATTCCCTAACAGCCTGTAATATCTACGGCATAATGGTGCTTGTCAGGTTTATTGTTGTGTTTGTCTGGAAAGCCTTTGCCCTCTGGTCTCACCTGCTGAAACACATCGCCCATCCATTAGAATGCATTATGGAAATGAAATCTTTGTTGTTGTGTTTTTTTAATAAAAGCCTTGATATGACACCCCCCCACCCCACCCCACCCTCTGCTGGTGCTGGCTTTTTTTCACAGAAGGGAGAGAAAGAAGAGGAGAGGGAGGTATAGAGAAAGAGAAAAGAGGAAAGAACGTGGGTCTTTATTCAAGGTTAGATCAGGCTAGAATTTCTCAAAGGAGCACCTATTAGAGACAGCCCTTTCAGAGGAAAATTGGACCCGTCTACCTTTTAAGGACGACATGCTAATTCATGTCAAAAAGGCTTTTAGTCAGGAGGACAGGGCCGGAGGAAAGGCTGTTACATTCATATGGGCTGATGTGCACTCACATCGAGCATATCGCAGGCAAACTATTGGTGTCAGGATTTGCTTTGCAAGACTAAAGAAAAGTCAGAAAAAAATAACATTTTACATGTGAAAAGATAATTCTACTTCTTTATGTGGAGCGGGGCATATTATGTTTTCACTGCATTTAAATAGCATCTTATAGCTTCTCATTTAAAAACACAGTCACAGTTAACTGTAAATGAATTGACAAATTAGTGCTGTCCAGTGAAAACCATGTATCTCTGGGGTTGATGATTTTTAGTTATTGAAAAACAACTACAGGCTCCTTCATGGACAGAGAAACTCCTTCTTAATGTCACAAACCCCTTTATTACCTCAAAAATGCGTAGTGACCAAACTCCAACGGGTTAGTACTTCACTCTTGTAACGTGGGGGACAGAATGGTCAAATTCAAAGTGGCAAAGGCCGAAATACCCTGACTTTGGTCTCTGGTAAGTGTCAAACTTCAAAAAACAAAACAAAACAAAGCCTACAATTACCACAATGCAACTCAATGGATCACTCATTCGATATTTCCCGATTGCTTAATGCTCTCATCTTTTAAACAAAATGAACCCAGTTAATAAGGCAGGTCTCAATGTCAAATATATATTTATATCTATATTATATCTAACATATGTATTTGTATGTATTTATGTATGTTAACATTTAAAAAGAGCTCTGATGACAAATTTACAGCCACAAACTCATGTGGAATGATTTAGTTTATTGCTTTAGTTTATTTTAAAGTAGAGGTGAGACCCTTATGTAAGTGATCTTTACCCCCACTGGCTGTAGACATGGTCAATCAGCATTTTGGTCTGCCTTCGGTAATTTAAACTGAATCAGCAGCGATGGTTTACTGAGCACACAGACCCAGGGGCTCAAGGGGTCAGGGCAGCCCTGTTAGGAGTGACAGGGCCTTTTTACATTTCAGTGTGGAAAGTTCAGTCAGTCATCGAGATGTTGATTTTTTTTTTCTTCCTCTTTAAAGCTGTGCTAATCAATATTTTTGTAATTACTGGTGAACATAGTGGAGCATTTAGCAACTAAAGAGCCAGATAGGAGGAGAGGGGAGTGAAAGGTGGACGTGGACATTCACCAGGTGAACAGACACACAACTCCAAATGAACGTTAATGTTGTTCCATGTCTCCTTGATGTGTAAACTGGCAACTATTTTCTAACCGCTAATTCAGCTTTAATCTATCTGTGCCTCAATTTATTTTGTTGTTTGGTTTTCTAGCATAATGCGCCTGCCAACCAAGGCTACGGTAAGTCTATTTTCAAATGTGTAAAGCAATTTATATGTGGTTGATGGTAGAAAAGTTCAGCATTTCAAATAACCTGCATCACAACTTTCTTTTTGATGATTTCCTATAGTATTTTGTATATGTTATGTGTAGAGAAGTATCACTGTGGCTCTGCTGTGGCAGGAAGCTTTCAAGGGCTTAGACAGCCTAAACAAAATACTCAACAGCTTTTACACGGCTGTGGCAAGGCTCCACTGTATCATTCTCCGCCTATGTGCACAATTCACAGTAGAAAATACAGTGTCATGCTCTGGCTGCTCCACAGCCATCAGGAGTCCTGAACGCTTTCACTTTACAGGATAATCTGATTGGCAATGGGATAGGTCCAGTCACAATATGTGACCTAAAGATGGTTTTGGAGCTCTCCACTGAGTCTGCACAGTGCGAGCTGTGTACCTCCTGGGATCCCGTAGCGGTAAGAGATCGAACAAAGAGTTGAAGATAGAGGGGGGAGGCACTCTGCCTCGGCTGATAACCTCCTGACCCTGCTGACACTGACAGCTCACACAGAAGCAGTTATCCATGCATGTGCTTTGGAGCTGAAATGGATGCACACCCTCATACATTCACATACACTTGACACTATACTTGCTTTATTCTAAATTTCTTTATCCCTGCATCTCTCTCACAGTCTCATCACCCTCCATCTCTGTCACCCGCTCTCTCTCTCTCTTCCCTTTTTTTCCCCACCTCTTCGCTTGTAGCCAGCTAGAAAGCAAAGGGTCTTTCATTTTTTTCTGACACCCTTGTCCTTCAGCCTATTGATTGGCGACCGAGCTGGTGAGCCCCTGTCGGCTGCTAATAGAAAGTGAAGTTCATCAGCCTTTCCCTTCCTCTGACACACACACACACACACACACACACACACACACACACTAACTCAGCCTTCCACCACTCAGAGACCCTCCCATCAGCAGACACCCAGTGATCTACTGTAGAAAGGCCAGCCAGCTAACCTTTATAGCACTACCCTTGCTTCTTGCCATGCCTTGCTCTTCTTATAAGTCTGTTTATTTATTTTGGCTGGTTTTGTCCCTGAGTTTTCATCTCCTCGTATTATATCAAACTCAAGTTTCCCATTTTCTGACTACTGATGGCTTACTGCTGTATTTCCATTGCATTCAGGGTCAAATGCAAATTAAGACGCCTGAAAATGTCTTTTGTTGAAAGCCTACGTAGTGCAATTACTGAACGGAAACGTAAACCATTTTATCCTGAGACTTAACACTCAATGTAAATTTCAGAGGCGGCGTGAGAAATGTACGTGACGTAGATTCAGAGGACGCTAAAGACAGAAAGAGGTATTGAAAAATGTTTCAAATTAAGCAAAGATTTAGCACTTTCTCAAGGCCTATGTAGTTTAACTCATGAACGTATACGGAGGAGAAGCTGTGTTTGGAGTAAAATAACAACAAAGTGACAGCTAACATCTGAACAGAAGGTACACTGGCTGTTGGCAGTGGTCATAAATTCGCTGTTGCATCCTTTAAATCTGCAGGACTTTTTTATCACTTGGGCAGTGCGACTAGCTGTAAACACAACACTATCACACACTAAAATAGTTATTATGGCAAACATGTTAGCAAACAGTTGCATATGTACACATCTAGCAAGCACAGAGCAACACTATCATTTATTTGGAGTCGTGTTTCTTAAGAACAGACAAATTTAAGTTTAATATTCACTCTCTTTTTAGCTCTGTTTTGGTCTATACCAACTCCTGGAGTATATTGTTTAAGCTGTTAAAGTTGAAACTGAAACAAAACAGTAAGCTGTGGGTGACATTACACATAGCCATTTGATCCATTATTAATATAAAGGTGTTGATTATCGCAGCATTAAGGGACCTATTTGTCTGGACGTGGGCTGAGACTCCCTAAAGGTTTGATACTAGAATCACCCATGCACACTTGCACTGCATACTTACCTCAGATCTTGCCTCAACATCTTTCTTAAGGTTTGCTTCCTTAAATATCTAACAAAATGTTGATGGCTATTCTGAAACCAGAAATTGGGAAGAAAAAAAAACATTCACAAAATCTAAAACATCTTATCCCACACACTTTACTCTCTACATATATCATGTGAGAAATGATAGTGATCGAGTATGGCTCTGTCATTATGCTGGGACATGTAAGATCTACAGTATCTGGTGCAACACACGCATGATTCTAGTGTCTGAAACCAACAGTCTTTTCCCATAAGGCGATGGTAGGTTCAATGAGCAAAACACTCCAAAACACTATCATTAAACTAGTGTTATTTAAAGCTTGTGTCGAACACAGTAAATAAGGATATTTTCCTTAAGGTTCACATCACAGTGCTTCTTAACAAAGTCTTCCCTATCATTTAAGGTTGACTGAACTAAACAGTGGCCGATGAGTCGTTCATCTAAAACCTGAATAAATGGTTTAGCCAACATGAAATCCTGCTACATCAAGTACGAGTAGAGTATTTTGATGCTGAATAAGGTTTAAATCTTCTCAATGATTCATAGCTTGTCAATTGGTAATAATAGTTTATGTCCTGTGACTTAGTACAGAATATAGGTGTTCAATACATGCAGACATCTTTATTAATGAATCTTCGAAGTGAACTGACAATACTGAATCACCATTGTTACTGCCATTGTCAGCTCATCTGAACAGCCCCAAAAACAATCATAATCGGACAACTCTGTCGTAAATAGTAGGCTGCTCAGCTGTTAACCTTATGTACAGTGCATGTATAGGCGAGTATTTTATTGAACTGAATGTGACAACATGGATTAGCAACAGAATGTTGAATACATACAAAGAAGAACAAGTACAAGTAATGGCAGTAGTAGTAGTAGTTGTAGTAGTCGACTGGTTTATTAGAAGTAAGACAAGAAGAGAAATGTGGACAAATGGAGGCAAACACATTATTTACCACAAGAGCCGACCGACAGAGGTGTTGGCCACCGTAGCTTCTTCTGCTTGCTGCAAGTGATGGTGCATTTATGTGGTGTCGGAATAATCAGAATTTTTTCTCCTTCAATGCAAAAAGAGAAATAAAGTGTACATGGGACATATAGAAGTATACAGAACTTTGATTTGTGCAGAATCACTAATTGTATACATATTTAGCCAACATGTAATTTGTAATATGGTCAGTATTACTAATAACAGTTTGCTGTCCATGTAGAGTGAATTAGATGTCTGCATGCGGCACATGAACACACACTGAAGTCGGAAGAACGACTTCACAACTCAGGAAAAGGGACCATCCAAGGAGCACATGAATGCACCATTAACCGCTGGTTGCAATTTGCAATCCTCACCACTAGATGTCACTAAAACTTACAAACTGAACCTTTAACGTGCATTATGGGAATGACTAGTTTCATCGTTGGACTCTTGAGCATAGATGCTCACAAGTCTTTGAGCTAGAGTCCAAGTCAAGCCTCAAATCACTCATGGTTATAATGAATGTTGTATCACCTGCTGCATAAAACTGCATAGCTATAAAGGGATTCTGTAACTGTAACCTGTTTTTTACTTACGGAACACAACCATATAATGTGCAACGCAATTAATGACAGCTTATTAACTACTATAAGTCAACACACCCTGCAGACTCTCAAACCCAGTGTAATAAATAAAACTCCAACATTGCATAATCAATAATAAACCTGTAACCTGTTTGCCAACGTTAATAATTAACGTGATGGCAGCCAGTAAATGATTACGTTAAACTACTACCACAAGTTTGGCAAGTAAACAAACACTCATTCATCTTTTCATAATGAACAACAGTCGTAATTAAACTCCGGTAGGTCGTAGCTAAAGCAAGAAGCAATGCTGAGCTAAACATGTTTACTAACCTCCGGTTACTAACCTATTTTGCATTCAGCGCTTCTTTGTTTGGGCCTTGTTGTATGAAGTTTTAAAGCCAAAGTTTACAATGAACGGCAAAGCAGTTGTCGGTGTTTATTGTCCTCTCTCACATGCGGCCGCGCGCAGCAGATACTATGTGTTATGTAGGCAGGTTATAGGTAACGCAGGGTGGGGAATAACAGCAAGCTCATCAGATGTTTCCTATAAATAAACATTGTTCACGAGTCCCGCGCCTTGAGTCCAAGTCAAGTCTGAAGTCTTTTGAAGACGAGTCTCAAGTCGAGTCAGAAGTCACTGTCTCAAACTCGAGACCCATCTCTGCTCGTGAGTTTCAGTGTTCAGGAGAAAACAGCCAGGTCTGGATTCATTTTAGCTGTGGGCAGGTATTCCCTGCAGACCCATCGTCCACAGAGGGTACAAGTAAAATAGATGCTTCATATTGACCTCTCCATAGTTTCTCATTTTAACAGAAAAGTTTGGTGGGCAGAACATTCAGTCTGAATGCATTTTATTCATGTTCATTCACACTGTGTCAGCTGACCAAGTTTAAAACTTGGAACAGAAACAAATTCTTTAATATTCTCTATTTTATTTTTAGACATACCAGCAACATGGCTCCATGGATGGAAATGTCAGTCCAGACTGAAATATCTCAACAACTATGAAATGAGGTTTTTTATGTAAAATGTTATACACACTGACTTTGGTGATCTCTGAGATATTTTCTGCAGCTGTCTTTCTAAGGATAGCTTTTTCATGGGGCAGCAGTAATCCAGACCGTGTGGACTAGCTTGGAAACCAGAGGGTGGCAGGTTCGAGTCCAGCACGGACCAGTCAAGATATCCTTGAGCAAAGCCCTGAACCCCTGACCCCTGGCGCCTGACTACGTGGCAGCCCCCTTGCTCTGACATCTCTCCTGGTAATGCATGTGTATAGGTCCTGTACAGGTAGACAACAACTCTTAGATGCATTGTCATGCAATTTGTACATTAATTCATGCCCCCTCAGTTCATATAGCTTCTTCTGGTTATGTTGTCAAACATGAACATAAGGTGGATAGCCAATGTCCATTCACATGCTGGCATGCATTTGGCTCATTGGTTACAGTGCTTAAATCACATTCTTTTATACCAATCACGTTGAAAGTTCAGCCAAAGTCTTAGTTCAAGTAGCACTCAAAGTAGCACTTTTCCTAGTGACATATGGAGTTTAGAACTGCAAACATTTAGTTCAACCCAGTTTCCATAGACTGGACTGAATGACACTATATCAACCACTGTTATGGCCATTTATTCACAAGACATTGTCACATATTACTTAAATTCACCCAGAGAAGTCTCAGAGAACCCTCAGGCTCTGAAGAGTGCCAATTTACCATCACATCTATTTTAATGAGCTCTCCTTGGCTTGCTGTGCACCTATGACACCCATTGTGGCTTTGGTTACATTCTACAAGCAACCGTGGCTTTATACGATAACATTTCCACCTCTCTCTAAGCATTATTTTCTAGTGTAGGAAGTTTTTTGCACATCTGGGGAGAAACCTTGGCTGCATCCAACGCAGCCTCAAACTTTGCTGGTTGAAGGCTAAAGCCAAAACCCATCTTGAGGTGAAGGAACATGCTCACTCATTTTCTTCCTTTTCAGCCTTTCCTCTGTCAGGTCTTAAGCCAAGACCAATGGCTCCTATTAGTGAGTGTGGCAGGCCAGCTGACAGGCTAGTCAATATCCATGAGAAGGCCACTTCATTAATGATCCCTACTTGCTCAGAGAGATGGAGGGGCCAGAGAAAGTGGCCTCTGACAGGCCACAGAGAAACATGAAGGGCTTGGACTTTATTTTCAGCAAAGCATAAAAAATTTGCCTGACAGTTAAAAGTATATTCCAGCGAAATTACATTAGGTCTATATTAAGAGCAAGTAGAGATCAGAAAAATTAAGATAATCATATGAAACCTATATTAAAGTGAATGTGATTATTGTTATGCAAGTCCTTAAAAAATTGTTGCTGCAGAGCTCATGCAATGGTGCTTTTACATTTCTGGTATGCTTGTGGTAAAGAGAAAAATGGACTATCTAGCAGTGATTGCCGCCATGCCTGAACACAAAGAAGAAAGCACCACTATCAGAAACCCACTCTTCACCACGATATGTAGTGTGGCAAACCCTGGAGGTAGTTTTTGGTAACTGATGAGGAATTTTTCACACTTGCCCTATTGTGTTTACACGGACCAGTTTTCTAAAGGAACACAGTGTTCTGCAGAGCTCTGTTGGAATCAGAATCAGCATCAGCTTTAATGGCCAGGTATGTGTACACATACGAGGAATTTGGCTCCGATCTTACATTGCTCTTGATGTACATACACAGAACAAGGACAAAACAAAAAAGCTAAACAAAAAACAGACACAGACTGCAGTGTACTGTACACAAATACACACACCATAAACAAAAACTGTGTAGACAGCAAGACCACAAGACAATAGTGTAATGAAGCAGAGAGCAAAGTATGCTGGAATAAATATGTGCAGCTGTTGTGCACATATATACATATATACAGGTAGATGTTAGAGTCACATGGTTATTGTACAGTGATTGTTCCTGACACTGTGTGTCTTGAGTTAACTGTTCATTAGAGTGATGGCCTGTGGGTAGAAACTATTCCTGTGTCTGGGTGTTTATGGCTGAAAGTGTTGGTTCAAAAGGAATTGTAGTTGTTTTGATCTTGTTTTACAGACATTTTGGGCAAATCCATTTGTTATCAAGGAAGATAATCATTTAAATTAAGCACTGACTTCTTAAAGACAAAAAAAACTTCCTTATGTAGTCATGTTGGTAGTTTTGATTTTATTTATTTTTTGAAAAATCTGTTTCTGAGATCTAATGCAATGGAGGTAAATTTAATTTGAGCTTTGAAAACTGAAATGAAATAAGAAACAATCAACTGTAGCAACAGTAGTTGTTTCCAGAGTCAGGATTCTTGTCTATTTGTTTGCGTACCTCCGGTAAGAAATACTGTCTGCATCTAACCCAGAGTTAATTTTGAGTCAACCAGTTTTGGATAATCCATAAACATCACTGTTAACAGTTTACTTTTGAACTGCCATCTACCAAAGAAATAGTCCATATGGCAGTGGTTTACGGAGTAAAAGCTGATCTGTATGTTTAGGTACTACAAGAAGTAAATAAGAAAATTTGTGTTTTGTCATTCGGGTGAACCAACCCTTTACAGGTACACTACCAACAGAGATGGAGTATCTTTAAGGTGAGATGTCCCAGTGCCTATACGAGTTCCAAGTAGAGGTCTTCACAGCTCTAATCTGAAATGAACTTGTCATAAACCTCCCTAAACCAAATGTACATAAATTACATTTCAAAATAAGTCCCTGTAAGGTATAAAGAAAAAATGTAACTCTCATCACTGTTACCATTAGATATCAGTAGCCTAGTCTTTGTCTGTGAGGCTAAGATAGAGACTGCTGAAAAGCTGTGAAGGTACTTAACAGGAAAACCTCTTGAAAAGGGATATCCTTAGAATTGATTAGACAGCAAATGCCAAGTTTCTCGTTTACTCGTGAGTCATGTTGCAAAGTAAATGTTTTCCCATAAGAATCTGTTCAACTTTATGCCATCCCAGGCTACGTGCTCCCAGCCAGCAGTGCTGAGCCAACAGAGGATTGTGGGAGAATGACAGGGAATTACAGCTGTTTGGTTGCTTGTGGGATTGCAGCAGTTTTATGTTTTTTCTAGAAGCTATAATACTGTGTTCACTGGCAGCACACCCTGTATTGAAAGAGAAACTGATAAACCATTTCAGTGGATCACAAGTCGTTTTGATAAGTTGCTCTTTGCAGTCTTCTGTGAACACCCATCCTTTGCCACACAAACACAGCGCAGATACACACTCACCTGCCTTTAGCCCTTGTTTTCTGTCATGTTGCGGCACTCGTCAGCAGGTGTGTGTTCCAGGTGAAATGATGTTTCTGCCCTGGACGACATGGGAGAGCTATCTGTGTAATAGAATTATCTGGAGAGGCCACTCAAAATTAACATAATATGGACTCAAAATGTAAATTGTCTTTCTCTGAAATATAATGTGCATGTGAATCTGCTCTCTTGCTCCTCTGTCTTATCATCCTCTCTCTCTCTCTCTCTCTCTCTCTCTCTCCCCATCACACACACACGCACACAAACCTTTCTCTTCCTTATTTCCTGTTTCTGGGAACTGATAAAAATCCTCCGTGTTGATGTGGGCACACACGCTTCCACACATTTTGGGTGCAAATACTTGAGAGGTATGTGTTCCGCTGACACGTGCGAAGCTAAATGCCAACGTACCATTTAAGAGAGAAAGGGCAGCGGCACATCCAACCTTTGTAGTGTGTCATTCAGCGGTGTTCACAGCCGTTCACATATAAAAATGAGGTCTCCTCTGTCCCGGGGAGCAGCGGATACCTTTCACCCCGTCAGGCAAAGGAGAGGAGGGGATGTTAACAACTGCTCAGACATCTGTCGAATAGAGAGAAGGGTGACAAACATGAACAAGAATTAATTTCTCTTTTGTTATCCTAGTTTTTAATTTAATCATGTAGTTATGTTGGGCAATGAATCTATTGTCCACAGCAATTTCTCTCAATATTTTTTCCACCAGAACTCTCATGCCTCATTTTTTCCCTTGTTCCTTGACTCCTTCCTTCTTTCCTTCCTGTCACGCTGTGATGATGAGCACTTTCAGAGTGTTCAACTATTACATTTAGCCATTCAGAGAGTTTGATAAAGCTACAATCTTCCTCCCGCCTTGGAATTACACGGCGAAGGGAAAAGGCCACCTCTTTGTCACTAAATGCCTCTCCCATTCATTCACATGACAGCAAAGTAGTATGTCTTTTCCCATAGTAAAATGCCAAATTTGAAAGCCTTCTATTCGATTAATGTTTAGAGTAAGGTTGTGTGCCGTCTTTAATCCAGGAACTATTTTACAGTCAAATACAAGTCTCTAATTTCTGGGATAGGAAGGCATTTTGGTAGAGTTGGAACGTTTTCACTATTCACAGCAGCTTTTTGCCTCTAATGTCGAGATGAATCTGGAATCATCTTGAATATTGGCAAGGTAGAGTGTGAATTCATGTTTTCTGTGCACTCTGTTGTTTAAAATGTTTTCAGTTACTCATTTATGAATACTTGCCTAATTGGCTGTCAGGTCGGGCTGTGTAATGTTTGAAAGAAGACATACAAATACATACAAATTAAACATTGAGTTAATATGCAATAAAACGCTTACTCAACTTAGTGCACGTGTTGCTGTAGCCTTTCTTGGTCTGGTGTGACCAATAGCCTAAGGTGGCTAATGTGAATGGTAGTAAACGTTAGCTAGATATTGCAGTGTAGTAACTGACATTACTATGTCAGTTTGCATTGTCAAACACAACATGAGCACTAAGTCAGAATAACAAAGGGTTTTCTCCCGTTGTGTGAATGCAGTATTTTGAGCAACTGACAAGAGATTCCTGGGAAATGAAGGAAGATTCAATGTGCCAAATGCCTCAGTGAAAGAAATAATGACATAGGCTTTAATACAATCGGCAAAAACCCAACATGGCCTGGGAGTATTCTATGAAATGAGTACAAATGGAGTATTGTGTTAGCATTAGATTTCCCTGGTACAAACTGGATGATGACAACATCCCAAACTCTACACATTCTCACACATCTGTAAAAGTCATAGGTAGAGTAAGGTTTTGCCTTAAGATTTTCCACTTAGGGTGCAGGGAGATGAGAGTGCATCTGTTGTGTCCATGTGTAACCCTGTCCAAGAAGAGCCTGTCCAGCTGGCTTTGTGAGTGAATCTCCAAAGCCTGTACACGGGCGGGAACAGACCCACCCTTAGCGGTGCATGCACATTCCACTTCGAAACCCAGCCGCTCTGACGTCGTTTGCCGAAGGTCGGATGCTGAGGCAGTAAGGACACTGCTATTTATCCATCACGCACGTATCGGTAGCGACGTCCTATTGGTCGGCTACGTGCACGATAGAATTTCAGTGGGCAAGTGCGTACGTGTGATTGGAGGAGGTAGTACCCATAGAGTCCAGTAGAGGGCTCCGTCTGAACTAGGGTTACCATATCGTAACCTTCGTTACTGTTACCGACTGTCACACCTGCTGGTGATGGTCAGCATGGAAAAGGAGTGTTAGATGCTTAGATTGATTTCAGCTCTTAGTGTTTGTATGTGGGTGTTAATGGGAATGTGGATCTTTCAGATCAATTTGAGAAGTACCTATGACCTTGTTCCACATTTTATTGTGTGTTTACTGTGTGTCATGTAATGTGGGGAACTGGTCTTGGTCTCGCCCTCCATCGGTCTTGGTCTCGACTTGGTCTCAGCCACTTAAAGTCTTAGTCTTGATAAAATCTCTTGACTACAACACTACTTTTCACACAGGATCTGAACAGCGATCTCCTGGTTGGATGTCCTGTGTTTGTTTGACCTATCCATACACCCCAACCTTGTGCCTATGTGGACTTTGTTGCTTTTTATATTACATCACCTAACTTTTTTAAAAATAATTTTATTACATTTGCATGTAAAATGACAGCCCATTGACTAAATGGAGTGAAATGACATAAGTCAATGGCGTGTATTTATACATAATTTGGTGATACCAGAACTGGTGGAGATCTGTGCTCTACTGAGTGCACTCTTCTAGTTTAAGATTGGAATGACTCAGTGCTAATAGTACAATTAAAAAGGTACAAATGCTTTTTAAAGAGAATTCAAGTGTTCATCATGATGAAGGTCAGTGGTTGTTTTTCTCCATTTAGGTGAGTGTGCATAAGCCCCTACACCCTCAATTCAAATGTCTCTGTTCTGCAGGAGCCTTGTGGTTGCACACCACATATTATTGTTGCCTTACTTAAAAACAGTGTTTCCGTTGTCCACCCATGAATAGCTGTTGCTGGTGATATGTTATCCAGTCATGGTTTGCACGGGTGGCGCAATGCAGGACTGAGAAAAAAAAAAGGATTCCTTCACAGCAACTTTCTCAATAAAATGCCATAAACGCAATGCATTAAAAACCTCAGAGGCAAGCACCCCATGTGTCAACTATAATGTAATGAGTTTGTACCTTCAATAGTTCATGTTATGGTCGAGGGACTTGCAAGACACATCTATTAGTTCACCTAGAAATCACTGTATTTCACTGAAATGACTTTGTCAAAGGCTTTTCCGCAGATCCAGGCAGCTATAGGCTCTGACGCCGAGCTTTGCAAGGTGGAATTATGAGTGTCACTCTTGAAAAAGATTCAAAAGACTTATTCAAATGAATAAGAAAATCTTGGCCTAATGCAAGGAAAAGCAGAGGAGCATAATAGCATTGTAGTTAAATGCTTCAAAGTAAGTCTAATGAAACTGAAAAAGAAAGCAAACATTAGAAAGCTGTGACAAACAGGAGAAATATGTTCACTTATGCCATTTAAAATATATTTAATGAAAATGCATGAGTACCTTTATGTTTAAGTTAAATAACCTGACTAACCAATAAATGCATCACCCTCCATACATGGAGAAAGAGCTGCCCCCTAAAAGTCGACTAAACTAGTTATTTTTCTAAATATCTACAGGCCCCCTAAATACTGTGCAAACTTTTTTGGTGACTTTGGTGAACTGCTGTCTATAATCTGTATTGACTGACTGTGTAGTTATTGTTGGTGATTTTAACATCCATGTTGACAACCCCCAGGACCGAGGGACTAAAGAACTGTGTTGTGTTCTTGATAATTATGGACTGACTCAACATGTGATGGAGCCCACACACAGGCACACTTTGGACTTAGTCATCTCCAAGGGTCTGAACATTTCCAAGGTTGTGGTGACTGATGTTGCTCTCTCTGATCATTCCTGTGTTTTCTTTGAGAGTGCCATCTGCGCGCACAAAAATGTACAAACACAGGTAATAACAAAACGGCATATCACTAAAAACACTAGTGAAAAATTTATTGAGGTTTTTCCTCGACACCTGCCCTCTCACGGGTCCCAGTCAATGAGCTTGTAGATCTCCATGGAGAAATGCCACGCTGATTAGAACTCAAAAAAGAGAACCACGCAGGTGGCGGAAAACAAATCTCCAGGTTCATTATGACATCTATAATTTAGAACTGAGAAATGCAAGGAGGTCCTTCTTCTCTGACATCATCACCAAAAACACTAATAATGCACGTGCCCTGTTTGCTACTGTCGACAGGCTAACCAACCCTCCTGTGTCTGTAGCCTCTGACCTTCTATCTACCAGGGCCTGAAATGAATTTGCCACCTTCTTCACAGACAAAATTCAAACAATTAGACAAGCAATCAGTGCCTCCATGTCAGTTACAGGATATGTCTTGTCCCTGTGTCCACTTAAAAACAATTCATTTAGAATGATACAATTTGATTCTATTAACCATAAAAACCTGGAGGACATAATACAACATCTGAAATCCTCCTCATGCTGCCTTGATATTCTGCCAACAGGTTTTTTTCAAAAATGTTTCTAAATGCATGGCCTCAGATCTACTACAAATTGTCAACATGTCTCTCCTCTCAGGTTTTTTCCCACAGGCCCTGAAAACTGCAGTCATTAAGCCACTCTTAAAAAAGAGCAATTTAAAATCAAATTTTTAAAATCAATGAAAAGGCTGTTTTTCAACAGCTTACTGCTTTCTTGGCACTAAATAACTGTTTTGATGTCTTCCAGTCAGGTTTTCGACCACACCACAGCACTGAGACGGCTCTTGTTAAGGTCTTCAGTGACATCCATTTAAACACTGACAGTGGCAGAATTTCAGTCGACATGGTCGACCACAACATATTGTTTCATCATATTTTATTGATAAAAACATGCATCATATGAATTAATTAAACATGTGGCGGTTAACTGATCAGGTTGTTTCTTAATTAAACAAGCATTTAACACTTTCACATGCTTTACAAAAAGTACATTGATTACTGATTCTGCAGTATGAACACTATGAATTCATCCCAGATCATCATCATCCTACCTACTTATCAGGCTGTTTGGCAGACCCAAACCATCAAATCCAAGCCGACACATAAAAAGCTAATTTTGAGCATAAAAGGCAGTTTTTGTTTTTTTTACACACAATCCAAATTTTGTTGGAAAAATCAACTGCATTAACATCATGTACCAACAAAAATCTATGATATTATATGTACAGTAAAAAAACAAATACTCCTTTATACAGTAACTACATGAGCCAACAATTTAACAGGTAAATCGTTTTACTTGTAAGTTATACCAGAGTCAAATAACTTCAATTCTGAATATTTAGCAGTATAAGTTTAGTTGTGCCTTATATATTTCTGAAGCTACATGTATTCCTTTAATTCATAATATATCTAAGTTGGTGAATTACTAAGATTGAGTATGAAGCTAATTTATTGGAGATATGCAGTGATCACATCTGGGCATGGTCAGAATCAGAATCAGCTTTATTGCCAAGTATGTGTGCACATACGAGGAATTTGACTCTGGATTGTACATTGCTCACGATGTGCTTACTCATACAAAAATACAAAATCACAATAATAAAAATAAAATATAATCAGACAGACTTCAGTGTAGACAACACAAATGTCACATTACGAACAAAATCAATATAGACATATTGAGAAATAGTGCAGTGAGCAGAGTGCAAAGGATGCAGGAGTATGTACATGTCGGAGGTTGATGTGATATACAGGTACATATACATGCATACATGTACACATGTACACAGTGCAATGAAGCAAGGTGCAAAGGATGCAGGAGTATGTACATGTCGGAGGTTGATGTGATATACAGGTACATATACATGCATACATGTACACATGTACACAGTGCAATGAAGCAAGGTGCAAAGGATGCTGGAATAAATAGGTATAAGTATTTTGTGCAGGAGTAATGACTTGAGGTAGGTGGATTTGGTATACAGTATCTACAATATGACAATATAACAGTATGAACAGCACGGTGTTGACCTCATTATCACAACAAGCTGTAGTTCTCTGCTAAATATGACACGGGCCACATTTCAAAGGAAGATGAGAACAACATGTTCATTTACTGTAAGTTTAGTCTGATAAACTGCATGAAGCAGCCCTTAATCCTTAACTTACCTTATGACACATGGTTAAAGACGTAGAGACCTACAAAGAGCATGAATGATTACATATGTTGAAAAGAAAAGCCATAATGTTAAAAGTTTCAAAGCTGTTAGATGACGGCCTCAAAATGCTGCAGAGCTTCCTGTTTTACTGCTTTATAAATGTAAGTCGTTACAACCCACCTCTGCTGATACGATTTCCAATAAGACACCTTACTGTCGGCAACAGGAAGCAGGGTTTTTGACTCTGCTGTGGGAGAACTGGCAGCTGGTTCACTGTAATGGCTTCAACAAATATAAATAAAACATGTTTTTATTAGTTTTTAGCTGTAAGTTGATGTTTAGCTGTATCTCATCCACCTCTGACATGTACATAATAATGATAATAATAATTTTACTCCTGCATCCTTTGTACTCTGCTCATTGCACTATTGTCTCAATTGGTCTTGTTTTTGTTTATAGTGTGTATATATGTGTTCTCTATACTGTAGCCTGTGTCTGATTTTATTATTGTAAATTTGTATGAGTAAGCACATTGTGAGCAATGCTGAGTCAAATTCATTGTACCAGAAATGTGAGATGATCAGGCTGTCTGAGGGACCGGGGAGAAAAAAACTAAAAGGGCACCAGCTTCACATGGTGGGGCAACAGGATGCAGAAACTGAACAATTTGGCATTCATTTTCGGTGAAGCCTAGGATAAACGATCGGTATTCTCAAATAATTTCTAATTTCTGGACTATTTTGGGGGCTGGGCAAGTGCCAGAATTTTAAGACTGTCTAAAAAACTGACCATAGCTGTCCCATGACCTTAGCAAGACTCGGGAGGTCGCTAATGGAAAGTTGAATGACAGTTTCTCGATTTACAACAGGCCTGCAAGAACTCCCAGAGCATGAACAGCAAAGGTTGAGAGCCTACTCTAACAACCAAAGACAGTTTAGTTAATCACAACTTCCTTGGCCTGATGTTGCCTAGGATAACCTGATACCACCGTCTCAGCTTTTCCACTCCTTCTCCTGGCTATAATGTCAGGTCACAGCAAAATAATGGAACAACGGGACTTCAGAGACTGCCGTGCCCAAATGTGAAGTTTTTATATCTGAGCTACAAATACTGAAGTAGTAGTCGTAGAAGGTGGAACTAGTTTCAGGGGTTAAGTCCAGTAGTTAGGTGATGGCCCTTCTCCAAATAAATAAAAGTCCGGCCCTACATGTCACGCAGAGACTTTGAAAGAGTAATCCATGCATTTATAACATCTCGTCTAGACTACTGTAATTCATTGAATGTTGGAGTGTATCAGTCATCTCTCCATTGGTTACAGTTAGTCCAGAATGCAGCTGCTCGACTTCTGAAAAAGCAGGAGCACATTACTCCAGTTTTAGCCTTGCTCCGCTGGCTTCCTGTGCACTTTAGGACTGATTTGACTGAAGATTTTATTGCTTGTTTTTAAAACCTTAAATGGGTTGGCACCTTCTTATGTATCACAACTTTTACATGTACACACTCCTGTCAGGGCACTGAAGTCATCCAATCAGGACCTCCTCCATGTCCTCGACATCCAGGTTAAAAACTAAAGGTGACCGGGTCTTTTCAGTGGCTGCTCCTAATCTTTGGAATCCTTCAAATCCTTGCTGAAGACCCATCTCTCTTCACTGGCCTTCAAACAATTCAATTTCAATTCAGTTTTATTTATATAGCAACAAATCACAACAACAGTTATCTCACAGCGCTTTTCATAAAGAGCAGGTCTAGACCGTACTCTATGATGCTATTTACAGAAGCCCAACAGTTCACCAAGAGCAGCACTAGGAGACAGAGGCAAGGAAAAACTTCCTTTTAAGAGGCAGAAACCTCGAGCAGAAGCATGGCTCAGGGTGGGCGGCCATCTGCCTCGACCGGTTGGGGTGAAGGAGAGAGAGGGAGAGAGAGAGAGAGAGAGAGAGGGAGAGGCCAAGAGAGGAACAGAGAGAAAAAGAGAGGGATGGAAGGAGAGAGAGAGGGGAGGGAGGCAGCCTACACAATATACACACAGAGGTACAGACAGTAAAGGTGATGTTGCTATAGACTAAATGAAAAATGGTACAGATATTTATAGTAGTGTTAATGATAACAGTCGTAATGTTAATGATTATAATAACAATAATAACAATAGGACTAGTAACAATAGTCGTTGTAGCAGAGGGTGTCCAGCAGGAACACGGGGGCAGCAGGTGACCCGCAACCACAGATCCAGACTCCACAGTTCCAGAGCCAGAAAACCTGCAGGAAGTGATAGGAGGAGAGAGGAGAGGGACAAGAAAGCACAAGACTACCAGAAAGGGGAGAAGTTGTGTTAGTAACATGCAATAATGAGATGAGGTTGCATACAGAGGGAGAGAAAGTAGAGGAGAGAGGAGCTCAGTGCATCCTAGGAAATCCCCCGGCAGTCTAGGCCTATAGCAGCATAACTA
>NC_060171.1:6976584-6995443 GCF_021292245.1 Micropterus dolomieu
GAATCCTACTTAAAGGACAGGGACTACTTTGTGTCTATAGGTAATCACACATCTGAGCTGACAAAAATGACATGTGGAGTTCCCCAAGGCTCCATTCTGGGACCTCTTTTGTTTAACATTTACATGCTTCCACTGGCTCAGATTATGAAAAACAACAAAATATGTTACCATAATTATGCAGATGACACACAGATTTACATAAACATTTCACCAGGGATCTATGATCCCATACAGGTGCTGAGTAACTGTATTGAGCAGGTCAACGATTGGATGTGCCAGAATTTTCTTCAATTGAACAAAGATAAAACTGAAGTTATTGTTTTTGGAGCCAGGGAGGAACGATTGAAAGTCAGTGCTCGACTTCAATCTGTAATGTTAAGAACCACAAATCAAGCAAGAAATCTTGGTGTAGTCATGGACTCAGACCTGAATTTGAGGAGCCACATTAAGACAATTACAAAGTCAGCCAACTATCGCCTGAAGAATATATCAAGGATTAAAGGTCTTATGTCTCAGCAAGACCTGGAAAAACTTATCCATGCATTTATCTTCAGTCGACTCGACTACTGTAACAGCGTCCTTACAGGCTCCCTAAGAAATCCATCAGACAGCTGCAGCTGATTCAGAACGCTGCTGCTCGAGTCCTCACTAAGACCAAAAAGGTGGATCACATCACTCCAGTTCTGAGGTCTTTACATTGGCTTCCTGGCTGTCAAAGAATTGATTTCAAAATGCTGCTGTTAGTTTATAAAGCATTAAATGGTTTAGGGCCAAAATACATTTCTGATCTTCTGCTTCGAACCATCCAGACCTCTCAGGTCGTCTGGGGCAGGTCTGCTTTCTGTCCCAAGAGTCAAAACTAAACCAGGAGAAGCAGCGTTCAGTTATTATGCTCCGTATATCTGGAACAAACTCCCAGATAACTGCAGGTCTGCTGAAACTGTCCGTTCTTTTAAATTAAGACTGAAGACTTTTCTTTTTACCATTGCTTTTAATTAAATATTTACACGGTGAGAAATGAGTAGGTAATTGAGTGAAAAGATAATGAGAGTGAGATTGAACAGAGTGAAGGAAGTGGTCTTAAATCTGTCGCCTGAGTGATTTCCAGGAACCTCTGTCCACCGGTAAACATGCAGGTGGGTCCAGAGTATAACTGGATCAAAGCGGCCTGCGGACAGACATGTCCTGGTTTCTCTGTAGTGTCCGAGGGTTTTTGGAGTTTCAATGGACCCAAAGATTGCTATGGACCTGAGTACAGACTAGCTAGAGAGAGTAGATTAAGTGTTCTTCTCTGTTTATTCTCTTTTCAGAATAATTGTAACTCAATTATTTGCTCAACCCCGCAGCCTGTTTTTATTTTCCATTTAACTCTATTAACCCTGATACACTGCATTGTAATTTTTATTATATTTGAATGCGTATTTTTTTAATTTCCCTACGTTGCGTTTAAACTTTTTTATATTTCCCTGTTGCTTTTATGTTTTATGTAAAGCACTTTGAATTACTTTGTTGTTGAAATGTGCTATACAAATAAACTTGCCTTGCCTAAACAATTTATATTCCATATTTTTTAGTAAAGTGTTATTTGTTAATACCAGGTCAGATAAAACAAGGCTGCTAAATTGTTGCACATTCAACTTGATACAAGTCAAATATATAAAAATATAACTATCCATACAATCATGAAATAGTTTTCATTCCATTTAAAAATTCCAGTGTTAGAAGATTGGGCTCCTCATTCATTTTCTGAGTGCGAACCACAGTGTACTCCATCACTATTTAACAGCAGCACCCCCTTGTGGGTAATATTTGAATAATGGTTTATAAATGTGGTCAGAGACAAAAAGACTTGTGCCTGTTCATTTTTAGTGTTTAGAGGGAAGCAGATTGTGTTCAGGGGCAGTGTTTAAGAGTACTGAGTGGCTGTCATGTCATGTCATGTCATGTGACAAGGTACTGAATCCCTACCAGGAGAAGGGACATCTCTCACACCATATTTATTTCAAATACACACACACACAGAGTTGTTTTGGGATGTTTGACTCCAAAGCTTTTCACTGTTTCCAGTTCTGCCGGTTAAAAGCTTTGCCAAAAATACATCTTTATGGGTGCTGCTGTATACATAAACAAGCCATATTTTTGTGCGTGTAGATTGGGAAGAAGTGCCTGCAACAGGAATTGGATGATCATTAAAATGTATGTGGATACAGTGTGTTTGGCCTTTTGCCTTGCAACATGTCTAGTTATACTGCCTCAACAATGTGCCTAACTATATTAATCTTGTCCTAACGCAGTAAGCCTACCATATGCTGGTATATAACCAGCTGTATTTGACACTGATCCACAAAGACACATTTATGTAGGCCTCCTTGAGTTGTTGTAGACTTTGACCACCTTTAAAACCTACGGCATTTACACAAGTGGTACTTATCATTAAGAAATTAGAAAATACAGCAGGCTAGAAAATGCATCTGTTTTTCCACTTTGGAGCTTTAATGTGCAGTTATAGCTCCCATTGTGGCCTCTGTCTTGATAAAACCATCATAAATGGAGATAGTTAGATACAAATCACCTTATTCTATCAAATCAGCTGACATTATCATAAATCTTTAAAGTCGGCTTATTTCAAGACAGTGGGGAAGCGGTTTGTTTCTTAGAAATGCTACTTTACTACTGAAGTATTAACCTCACAACTCAAAACCTTTCTTTCTCCTTGGAAAACCTTCTTAGCGTCAGTATGTTTGTTATTTTCCTTGGAGCCTGGCATTACAGAGATTTAGCACTTTGGCTACCTCATGTGACTAATGGCTTCACTCCACTCTACGGTTAAATCTCAAACATCAAAAGTCTGATGTAAAATAAGTGAGTCTGGTCGAGGTCTGCAGCACTCGTGCCATCTTTTTCGTCTGCTCACGCTAACATTGCCAAACCTCACTTTTACAGTGTGGAAAAGCAAGTTCATCTGAAGCCACGTCTCCATGCTTTGACAGACAAGCTTTAATTGTTCACAATCAAGCTTATAGACATGTCCAAAGCACTGTAAAACCATGACACCAGAAAGAAACAAGCAACTGAGGACAAAGCTTTTTATGACACAGGCAGGAGTTAATCAAGGGTGTAATACGGTAAAGCATTTGTCATTATTTTGTGTTTCTTTATATATGTAAATATACAAACTTGCTGTTATAGGTTACGTTTAAAATAAAACATTTACTTTTTTGAAATAGCAGTCTTGAAACACATACCATTTGTGTCACATTTGAATCATCCATGGGGGTGAGGGGAGAGTCAAAAACAAAATCTTTCTGCTCACAAATGATTTTCCCTTTTATTTTAAAGATTTTTTTCATATACAACATTGTATTTACATGGTCTAGTATTATTTACACAAAATTAACAAGTGGCACTGTGTAGTTAGGAGTTCTTTTATTTATTTTTTCCTCTCTTGTTCCCTACAGGTCTTATTTTTAAAACAAAAATAAAAATGACAACAACAAAAAAAGAAAAACTGATTTTAACAATGCTTTATGTCTCCCACTTTTTTTATTTTCCCCCCAGTAGCACTACCTGTCACTCAGCCTTCTACAAAGTGCTGTCCTTTCTCAAGCCAACTAGAGCGGTTTTCATCTTTACAAAAATACAACTAACCTGAGCCCTCCCCATGTCTTGTCCCCTCCAAACTACCTTTGATCAGTACCCTAAACGCACAGACAGATCCAATTATGTGTCAACAACAAAACACTCTGAACACAGACAGCTCATTTCTGGACGTTTTGTGCAGATGGAAACTCTTGGCAGCCGTGGTTGATCAATTATTAACTTTTCACTGCAGGGCCGAAGTTTATTTTAATTTTTTTAACTCGTTATTGATGCCACTTTATTAGAAGGCCTTCAGCGTTAATTAATTTTGATTTGGTGGCAATTAAAATGGGGTGGCCCGGCTGATGAAAAGAAGCCACAATGGGTTGAATGGTGTTTTTGTTCTTTTGATTATAAGCACATACATGTAGGGTCTGCTATGCATCTGTAACTGTCAATAATAATAATTTTTAAAACAACTATTCAGGCAGTCGCTCAGTGGCTAGCCTCAGTTTGTCCTTCTACGGAAAACCTGATACGGCACCACTGTACCCTTGGTATTCTGCTCAGATGTGCCATTCGCCTTGAGGCCATGCAGAGCGAGTGGGATCCATGTATAATGGTCCAAAAGAGAGGCATCTGGGGAAGAACAATGAGAAGAATGGACTGTGGATGTTGCGTGGGCACGGCTGAAATGATGACTGATGTTGCCTGAGAGAAGGAGTTAAGCAGATTTTGGAAGAGGGCCGCAATTCAGGAGAGATATAAAAAAAATGGAGCAAAGAGGAAAGCAGGCTCTTCTTGATCCCACCTCTCCGTGTGGAACAAAGACTGATGCAGCTGTTTGAGATGAGCACGGTTTGAAATGTTTCACAGGATTCAGCCTGCTTCTAAGGACCGACTAGAACAGTTTCTCTCCAAGAAGGCTCCATATGCATTTCTTCAGAGTAAAAAAACAACAACTTCCGGGATCAGGTTGGATTAAGTTTGTGGCTTTATGGCACAACCTTTCATTCCAGTTAACGAACAAGCAGGCTTTGACCAGACAGCTAACAAAGTATGTTAGAAATGGAGAAGGGAGAGGTACAGAGAAAGATCCAGACAAATCTGAGTCCACACACACACACACACACACACACACACATACAGGTTTTTCCAGCAGAATCCATGGCGGGAGCCAATGACAGCAGGTACCAGAGCAGCCGCTAAGAAAAATCTCTCCGATTATGAAGAGACTACAACTTCATTCTATACTGCTATGTAAAGTACAATGCAGCTTAACCTGTACTTGGATAAAAAGAAAGATTGAAAAAAAAAATAAAAAAAATACACTCAACAAGCAACTTGATGCTGGGTTTTGTGAATTAAAAATACAAATCATCACTTAGTCTCTTATCACTCATGAACACATCTTGGCTTAAAAACAACATGTGCCTTAAAATAAAGTACCATTTGGAAAGATTAATTTAAAAAAAAAAAGGAAAAGTCCTGGTTTTATGATGTGTCTGTGCTGCTTCTTTGAACGGTCAACTGTTCTCTGGCAGACAGATTTAGAAAAACAAAACAAAAAGACAAGCAAAGGTTGGTTTAAAGCCCGACTCCAGTGACCTCTGAACCCCACTGAGAAAAAAAGTATTTAATGAGGGTATTTACTTGGAAAATCTAGTCTCACTGAATTTAATGCTGACCATGATCAAATGTGTATCTAGTTTGCAGGATTCAAATGTCTCGAGATTTAAAAATAAAAACTTAAAATTAAATGAGGGGAGGTCAGAGGAGGGAGCCTTTAAAGTCATGTTTTTACCATTCACACCAAGGTTGAGGTCAGTTCACTTTCAGCAAGCTCTTTATTTTTGCATAAACTTTGGAGCAGCTTTCAACTACTTGAGAACTAATAAATGATACTGGTCTCTGATTTGTTTTTTTGGATTCTGACATACCAACCTGTGCAAAAGCAAGCAAGACACATTTGGGGTTGATCCAAAATTTGCTATAAGTTGTCCTACTCTGGGGAAACCAATCAGGAGGGAAGCCACAGAGCGTCACATGCAGTCAGCGTCTGGCTCAAGGACACTTCACCAGGGACCCTGACGCCCACTTTGTCAGTTGCAAGTGAGCCGAAAGTTTGAGTAAAAAATATTTAATTGATTGCATGTGAAATTGAAGACAGAAACGAACTGACCTCAGCCTTGTTTCTTAGCTTTATCAGCCACGACGGCTGGGAAATAGCTTAGATTGTAACTCAGTGAGGCCGTGTGTCTACTGGGGCCTCTCCTTCCAACACCGCATTTGTTTTCTCGTGTTGCCTTAATGTGCTTTTGAACATTAAGCAATGTGAGGAGAATTGGTTCTGAATCGATCCCCGCTGAAAGGTCAAAGTTTCTGTTTTTCAGCGGGAGGTCTGTAGTGATAGAGCAAAAAGAGCCGCCGTGACCACACCAGAAGTGAAAGAGAGGTGCCCAGCCAACACAGGCCCTGAGGTTTGTAAACCAGTTATGTTCTTCACCGCGCCAAAACAATGGCCGCTGCAGAGCGTGCGTGTCTGTTAAGCTCAAAAACACAGCACAAAGCAGAATAAAGAATCCAACGTGCCACAGCACTGAACAAGGGGTGAGACACGAAGTGCTTTCAGCTGTCCATCTGTCAGTCTGTGCTGTCAGAAACTTAGACAAGAAAGCTAAGATAGAAACCAAGCACAATAAATTAAATCACTGTTTTTTTCCTTTCCACAAAAAAGCAAACAAATTAAAGAAGTAGTTAGAAGAAGAGGAATCACACTACTTTACTATCTAAGATTTAATCAGGAAAGCATGAAGTTCTAGATTCATACAAACATACATACACTTTTTTTGTTCAGTGGACAGGGTTTGACACAAACTAAAACACAATAAATACTCTTTCTGAGGAACAAAAGATAAGGTATATCTCTTTTATCAGCTAAAAGGACACTAAAAAAAGGCAGGTCCGTCTGGCAGACTCGCTCAGAAGGAGACAGGGCGACCCTTCATGGGGGCAGCCCTTCCCCTTCGTACTTATGGCACTACAGCAACTCCCCATCCACATTTTATTCTCTCGTACTTTTATCTTTGCATTCTTTGAATACTTTTTTCTGCATCCTGAACATACAATTTCCCCTAATGGTACCTATTCAACACAGCTGGATTTCTTTTTTTATTCTAGCTTGTCCATCATTTTCACGTTTGTTCATTTGTGTGTCTTTTTTCCCCCCATTTTTGTCAGCATAAAGTGCAACAGTGCTTTTGTTCTCTCCTCCGGCCACCTGGCCTCCTCCTGGCGACCCCTGATGACCCCCGGAGGTCAAATGTCACGGGTTAGCGGGATCAGAGTCAGGGTTCACGCTGGTCTCGCTGTTCACGCTGGTGGCGCTCGCGACGCTCGGCTCCTCCACTTCCTCCTCCTCTTCGTCCTCTTCCGTCACTTCTCCCACATCCAGCACTTCAACCTCTTCGTCGTCGTCGTCCTCGTCGTCCAGACCTCCTTCCAGCAACTCCACCACAGCCGCCTCCCCTTCCTCCGCCACTGTCGTTTCTTCTCCCTCTCCTGCCTTCTGCTGCTCTTTCTTCTCCTCCTCCCTCTCTTCGTCCACCTTTCCTCTCTGCTGGTAGATGGCGGTCTTGAGTGGTTTGACCAGGCCCTCCTCGTAGACTCTCAGGATGGCCTCACATACAAAGCGATACTGGCTCTGAAAAGAGAGATAAAGAGGAGATATTTTAGCTGATGGTTTACAGTGGCTGGGAGCAGCTGGACAGACAAACCCATGTGTCTACATACAGGTGTTTGTATCATCATGGCCCTCTGGTCTCTCATGGTCCTGACGATATCTAGAGGATACACTGGCTGACCACACTCCATTAGACACAGTGCCGTCTCCATGGTGATAAGGACCCCTGTCCGACCAATCCCCGCGCTGGAAAAAAAGACGACAGAAAACGAGAGTTGGGATGAGTTCACTTATGTCAGTCGATCAACATTATGGGTACGCCGCAGTCAAACAGTCCAAAGAAAGAACAACTGTACCTGCAGTGTACCACCATCGGGTGGTCCTGTCCAGCCCGTTTTGTCCGTACCAGAGCCACAAAGTCCAGGAAATCAGTGGAGTCATCAGGAACGCCGTGGTCTGGCCAAGCCAGGTACTGAATCTGGGTAAGCTCTCGCTGCTGCTCACTCTGAACACACACACACACACACACACACACACACACACAGAGCGAAATGGAAAATGATTTTATATTATTATTATTTCCATGTATTGCTTTTCTTTATTATTTGAGGCCTTGGATACAAACTGAGGGCGTTTGCTCTGACACCAGTCAAGTAATGAATATTTCTCTCACACCATATCACTCACACTCAGAACTCAAAACGGGTTATTGTATTTCATGTGGGCGACCTCCTAGCGTGTTTCATTGAGCTCTGGGGTCCTAGGGGGAAACTGCACAGCACCATGTTTGTGTAATTATGGCCTTTAAATGTGTTGTGAAACGATTAGTGTGAAACAGTGGCTTTATTTTTGTTCCCACTGCGCTGGACCACTCGGTGATTCATGTTGTTCTTTCCCGTTTTATCAAAACGCCAGACAGTGAGGACAATATTTTCTGCAGCTCTACTCCAAAATGTACATTTGACGTTGCTGCAATCAAACTATAAAAACTTGTTATTTTGTTCACTCAAAATTGAAAAGAAAAACGACAGACTGCAGCAAAGTAATCAGAAGATAAATGTCAGAGAGATTTAAAACCAACAGGGGCACAATGACACAGAACCTACAGCAGATAACTACTGACCACCGTATCATGTGCGTCTCAGAGCCCGCGCTCCTCTTTAATACTGCCCTGCTGCATCGTCATGGCAACACATCTATCTCCATAGCAACAATCACAGGCAGAGGGGAATACTAATTGCCTCCTCCTACAGCCAAATATCTTAAAGGCTGTGATACATGGGCAACACACAGGAAAGTTATCAGGAACACGGACAGCATGAAAAGACGAGGAAAGAGCAGGAACATTTCAGCCTCCATTCAAAGTTTTCAACTGCATCTTGTCCTCAGTACCGGCATGGATGGTAGATGACATTTTTTAGTATTACAGCAAAAACCCAAGACACCATTTTGCATTTAAAAACACATAAAAGCCTACAATTTTGAGGGAACAAAAGAGCATCAAAATGAGACAACAACAACATTTCTCCATTTTCTGTTCTTCAAACTACCATCGTCCCACTCTCTGTTCGGCAATGTGACTGACTGGGGTGGCTGGGTTGTCATGGTAACCAGATCCCAATACGTGGCCCGCATGCAGCAGCGGGAGCCAGAAAAAGAACAGCCCACACTGGTCACTATGGCAACACACCTCCTCGGGGCCCTCTGCGGCTCATCCTTCCTGAGACGCTGGTCCCCTCCCTTCGATTGGACCCAGCGTCTCCCTGTGTGTTGCCTTCAGCCCTTGCTCTGGTTCTCAGCACACACCCTCTCACTTTCTCCTCCTTACTGGCAAACCTTCACTCTCCTGTTCCTCCGCTTTGCTCCCAATTTCCCTTCCCACTCTTTCGAGAGTGTGTGTGTGTGTGTGTGTGTGTGTGTGTGTGTGTGTGTGTGTGTGTGTGTGTGTGTGTGTGTGTGTGTGTGTGTGTGTGTGTGTGTGTGTGTTTACCGGTGTGTGCATGAGTGTCATCTCCCGGACCAGGAAGGCAGAGTTGCCCTCTTCATTGTGGCACGTTACTGTAAAGTCTCCGTAGGTGGCGCTGCTGTCTGGATTGGGCCAGTACTGGTGACACTTGACCTACAAACACAGGAAAGGTTTTGTGTTTACAACTGAACATTTATTTCACTTAACTGTTACAACAATTGCCAGCACAGGGCTGGGGATTAGGCTCTGCTACAGAATAGCATCTCTTAACTCTGAACGACGACTCATCGATTAAATGTATTCATAAAATGCTTCGTTTAATCCATGTAACTTTACAGCACAGTGTTTCGCAGGGACATTTATTACTGTCGCACATCGCGCTTACGCTGTGAACACGACGTGATTATGATGGCGCCGTTTGCAAAGTTGAGGAAGAGAGAGAAAATAGCGAGGGACAAAAAAGAAAGTGTCCAAAGTATGGGATTATTTCAAGCTAAAGAAAACAACAACTCTGTAATGTTACCGTCCGTCCACCGTAAAACAAAACTTATGTCGCCTCGGCAACAGCACGACGGCGCCTTATCAGAAAGCAGCCGGTGTTCTGCCAGCGGACCACAGACAAGGTAACAGTAACTTTAGCATTTAACTGAAATCATGATTGATTTGAGTTGAAGCCAAAGTAAGCTGCAGTCCTCAGCTGAAAATGTCCCCCCGTGCGTTTGTTGTTCTCCTTTTTGGGCCGTGAGTTGTAACCTCACAGTCAGGAGTTAACTGGGTGTCGGGGAGCTGCACCTTTTAACTCTCCTCCAGCTCTCTCTGTAACGTTAGCTCAGACAATCCCTGCTACCTGCGTGTGCTAATCCATCCTTTCGCCCAGATTCTTTTTCTTTATAATCGCCATCTTTAAAATAACAAACAAGCTGTTTCGTGTGCAGGATCGCTCATTTCCTGTTTCACATTTCACGTGTGTTTTCTTGACAAAACGTGGTTTGGAGACCAGCGTCGGGTGACCGAGCCGTCAGCTCTTGTAGTGTGCATGACCCCCTGTCACCCCCTGGCGCCGCCGCCGCCAAGCAAAAGTACTTCTTGAACGACGCATCGATGAATCGTTGAAGCTTCGAATACTAAAATCATCGTTAGCTGCAGCCCTACTCTGAAGTTCATTGCTATTATGATTAATACACAAATATAAAGTACATTCAGTCCATCTGAAATCATTAAAAACCTCTACATTTTCCTTTCCTTTTTTCAACTAAACACTTTCTAATTTCAAGAGAGATTAGATGTTTTTATGAAAATTCACACCTAGTTTGATGATGAAGGGATCTTAGACATTGTTTTCACAGAGTAGCACAACTCTCATTTTGTGTATTAAATGAATAGTGCTCAAATTGACAAAATACACAATTTGCAGAAAACTTTTTAGCAATTAAAAAGTATCTCACCTAGATATACACAGCCATTACTTTGGCACTAAACAGGCAAACCTGGGTTTTATCAGGCAAGCTAAATTCAAAGCGATGCAGCACTGTCTTCAAGTTTGAGTGTTGTTTCATCCAGCATTGCCACATGTACAGTAAACGTTTCTGAACACCTATATTTTGCACATTATGTATGTAGATCCAGTTCCTTGTCTTTGAAAAATTCTTCTACATACCCGCCCCCTCTCGACCTGCGTAGTCAGCATGACCACCATGGATGAGCCCTGCTCCCATGTCATTTGCCAGAAGTCAGGGCAGGTGTTGGGCAGGGGGCCCTGGCATGCTATGTAGCGGTTTATCAGACTGGAGGCTGGAATCTCCATCTACAGTGGGAGAGACAAAAGATTAAAACACAGAGATATTAGGTTGCAAGGATCTCACTTTACAGCTTCTTTTTGTTATTATTTGCAATTGAAAAGGTATGCTTTGCTAAATGTTCTCAGTTTACGCAAAACCCCCCCCCCCAAAAAATACTTCATCTTTGGCCAAAAAATCAAATCAAGCTCCTTTCAGACATGCCCTTTCATACTTAAACACACTGGCAAATGAACAGCGGTTGGTCTCCTGTTTGAATAAGCCTCTGAGTCACTTACAAGGTCAGAGCTAGTGAGATTATAGTAAAACATTCAAGTCTGACTCAAGTATGGCATCACAAAAAGGGCAATGTTACAGCAGAACAGGTTAAATAAACAGAGACATATTAATGTCTCGTCTTGTTCCAACTTCTTAAGAGCACTGCTGGAAATTTCTGTTTTAATTATAATTTTAATTATTAAAAATAAAGGAAAATCAGCGGATTTTAGGTTCTCGGGGGAATTCTTCTGGTGACAGATCGGTCAAATAACCGCATTTTCGCAGAGATGTTGATGGAAATGAGGAGGAACAAACTCACATTGATGTAATTTGCATTGATGTAGTCATCTGTGCTTTTAAGAATGACCCGCGTGGCATCATCTGCAGAGGGAGAGTTAAGACAAGGGGGGGTAAGTTTACACACAGAGAAAGCCGACAGAGAAAGAGAGAGTACAACTGACAAGAGGAAGAAAGAAAAAGAACGTGTGCAGAAGAGAGAGAGTGTGATGGACAGAACAAAAGGTTAATGTTGGCACATATCTCAACACACAAGCCAGCAGAAAACAGACAACCGTGTGCAGTCACGTACAAGGAGAGATGTCTCTGTAGCGATTTTTGGAAACGTTCTGAGGTAATTTGGCACACAGCATGGTCATTCCCGGCCTCTTCCTGTACAGTTGCTGTAAGAAAAGGAACACACATTTATATTAAAGTTGATGTAACAGGAATCTGTAGTCTCCCTGAGTTTGAATGTATGAATATACTTAACAAACACACTCGAAACTCAAAGTATTGCTGTGTGCAAGATCGCTTTTGTGCAATGACTTGTTGTGCATTCATTCATGTGTCTATGTGTTTGTATTTAACATTCCTGCTCAATGAAAGCACAACACACAGCTTAAACAGGAAGCAGTTGGGTGATTACGATCAAGGACAGGAAGTTTTAGGAATCTGCAGACGGAAAGGCATGTGTAAAATTAACCTGTCAATCAATCAAAAACTTCCTGTCTATGTCGGTATGAGCGTAAATGCACAGTGTCTGTCCATGTGCGTATTCATTACTGTGTCTTTCTTCTTACATCAAACTGTGCCAGTATGGCTCCACTGCTCAGGCCTTCCTTCAGTGTGACCATGGAGTCCCTCAAAGCATGCTGGTCTAGCTGAGCAGGGTCCTGAGGGGACTTCTCGGGGATGTACTGAAAATCTGGCTCCGAGTCCACCTTCTCCTCCACAACGTCATAAATGGCTGGGAAGAAACATGCCCCAGTTTATATATATGCACACAGCTGTTTATGTAGACTGAGGCCAGGGGAAGTTGATTATAGACTTTAAGATGAATCAAGAAAAAAAACATCCATCCAGGGTAGAGAAAAATCCCCACAGGAATCCATAGTTAATCTATGTGCAAATATTTATATACAGAAATGTTGTAACAGATCAAATCAAATTTTTATTTATTTTTATTCATTTTAGCTGACGCTTATAACCAAAGTGACTTACAATTGCTATATATGTCAGAGACTGCACGCCTCTGGAGCAACTGGGGGGTTAAGTGTCTTGCTCAAGGACACATTGGTGTCTCACAGTGGATTTGAACCCGGGTCTCCCACACCAAAGGCAAGCATCTTATCTACTGTTCCATCATCACCCCATGTGAATTGACAGGCATTCAATACATTGATGCAATCTTATATCTGCTCTGATGTAAGAGAGGAAAAAATGAATAAATCCCTCTTTGACCCCTTTAAAATACCAAGAATTTCCATGTCTCATCATCTTTGAAAGCTCCCCTCTCACTTTGCTGACCCTGATGAAAGGGAATGTTTTGCCAGCTTTCTACATGGCGAATACACATATAGCTAAAACGTACAGAAAGCAAAATGTACAGCGTTCATAGATCTCCTTTAGAATTAGAAAAATCAGACTGAGCAGTCCAGAAAAGACCAGAGGAAGAATCAAAACTGGCGACCAGATGTGTAGCTGTTAATCTTCAGGAGTGGGCTGCCCCAGCTGCCCATGTGTTACACTTTGTCTAGTTATGACTACAAAGTGGGGATTCACACATCACCAAACTAAAAACAGGTTGCACCACACAAAGCAGAGATTAGTTGTACTAGATATTTACATGCAGTAACTGTAACTGACTGAACCAACTGAAGAAAACAGCTTGATAATATGTGACCTGATATAAGACAGAGCTCCACACTTGGGTCAATGATAAAAACTGAGCTATCTCCACGACAACAGAGCAAACTATCCGCTGAGGAAGACTGTGTAAACCGGTTTAGATAAGTTTTTTTTTATTTTATTTATAAATTGTATGAAGAGTACAAGAGGCAATCTGCAATATGGTCAACATCTCATCTGACACTTGTTTAATAATGATGGTAACGTTCCAGTATTTATAGTATGCAGGCTCCACTTTCCAACTATGACAAGTATCAGCAACAACCTTAAGTAATTACCGGGAATTTTAACTAGATGTGCCCAATATTAAAATTTAAAAAAGGACAAAAAAATAAATAAAAAATCTACAAGCCAAACAAAAAATTACACAATAAATAGTCATACTTTAGGATATTTGGGATTGCCAGATACATTTCATATATCACCTTGCCCCCTAAATCTGTTAATTACGGTAGTTATGTTACAGCTTGTGATGCTACGGTGACTTCCTGTTTATACTGTTGATTGCTTTTGATTGGACAGCGCCAGAGATTTTTCCTAGCAAACAATTCTTTGGCAGCCAAGACGTTCCTTTGCATCCCCAATTAGTAATTTACTAGTTTGAAACTAGCTAGTAGTAACTAGTTAGGCAATTAAGAAGAACTTTATAAACAAACTTAGTAGAGGGTTGCTAGTAAATGGGTGACACGTGTGCTTAGCTCTGCAGTTCTTGACACCTGACAGTGACTGTTGTACTAGTCTATGTCTCTGTGTAATCTTTTTTAGAAACTGTGATTCAGCACTGTAGCGTTGTGTTGAATTAAACTGTACATTTCCCCCCCGACCGTCTCTTGTATTTGTCAAAGGTAAAAGTAGAGCAGACGCAGTAGATTCAACTCACCGTTTGGTCTGACCAATAGAATGAGCTCCCCAGAGTGGCTCTCACAGCTGGCTTTGATGAACATGACCACCTGGTCATGGGTGTGGTCAGAGATGTCCCGTCCATTAATCAGGACCACCTGGTCGCCCTCGTTAAGGCGAGGCACACACAGGTCGGCCTGAAGAGGGAGAGGACAATGGAAGACATGAGAGAAAGAGAGAACGGACAAATGTAGACACAATGAGAAAGGTGTTCTGAAACTTCGATATGTTGGCAGCATGTTTAGTTTAATCAAATGTTTCTGACAGTGCAGAAAATGTCTTTAGAAATGAAAATGCTAAATAGAGGGTACTTGAGAAGCTGCTTTTGGATTAATATTTAAACTCAGCAGAGGTGAAAGAAAATATAGCAGTAGTCCTTGTCAGACTATATAGGGGTGGTTGTTGACTTACTGATGTTCCCGGAGCCACTCGAGACACAATGATGGGCATCTTCTGGTCAGCTCCACCCTGGAGACACACAGACACAAATGTAGGCATGCTTTGCACAAATGTCCTTTCTTTTTAGGGAAGAGTTAACATTTTGGAAATGGGACTGGTCATGATGCATACAAGGCTACTTTTCACTTCTTGCCATAAAAAAAAAAAAAAAAAGAGAGAAAATTAAGAAAAGATTAATGAAGAGATAAGAACAGGCTTTTCCTATCTAGTCCCAAACTAGTATAAGCTCTCACCTTGACATTGAAGCCGAAGCGTCCGTGTTCATCAGGTCGCATCTTGATCAGGACCAGATTATCATGAGGGACAACTCCATTTAGCTGCATGAGCAAAGTTGGACACACATACATCAAATTCACATTCTGTTATCTTCCATTTCAACTTCCTCGGGGATACAAGAATATTGGCTAGGCACTGTGCAATATTACTTGCTTGATAAAGAGGGGGGAAAAAAAACCAAACATGTAACCTAATCTACTGATGCATTATGTGTAAATTTGCTCTTGACTGTAATGCCAACTCCCCATCCGCGAAGTAAGATCAATATTTAAAGTGTCAAAAATAAATTTCTGACCACTAGGGGGAAGGAAAATGACAGAGAAAGCACAGACAATAAAACAATTGCCTACTTTAAATTCAATAGACACAAGCCAACCCATCTCAGCTATGTTCACGAGCCCTGCACCAACTCTGTCTTTCGTTTGATGCTGGGCAGGTAACAATTAGATTAAATCACAACCATAAGCAAAAAGAGGGGGGAAAAGGTTTGAGACACTACAGAATCACCACATTTATTCACTTTTATAAGGAACACTTATTTTAAATTACACAATGTGATTTTGTCAAACATTTTGTCCTTACTTGAGCATCGTACTAAATCGCAAGACACATCTTACAGATTACTGGGGTGAAAGTTTGTGTAGCTGCTAACAGTCTAGCAGGAACACTGTATAGTTGCTATGGTAACACTGTTGAGCTTAAATAAATACTTTATGCATTGTGAGAGTTTTTCCAAAATCAGCTTATATATATATATATATATATATATATATATATATATATATATATATATATATATATATATATATATATATATATATATATATATACACACACATATATTTTTTTTTATTGCGAGAAGTAGTCACTGAAGACACTTTAGATTTAATTTATTTTCATTGAAGCATCCTTACCACTGAGATGAATGTTTTATTTTAAATGTTTTATGCAACTGGTCAACGTACTATCCTTTTCAACATGTAATGAGGTTACTGTATTGTGTTGCCGTACTGACCGTGGTCTTATCAGCATTGACGGGAACATCGTACATCTCGTTGAGGTGGTTGTCCAGGAGGCTCTGCTGGGAGTGGGCCTGGATGATCTGGCTCAAGGTTTTCCTGCTCAGCTGTTTGGGGGGCAGAGCTGGAGGTTGGCCGTCAAGCCCCTCTGGAGACCTGAGGGGGGGGCAGAAATACAGATATCTGATTATTGTTGACAGTTTTTAAGTATTTTCCCCAAGCAATCTGATTGAGCAAAGACACGCTCCAGCTTCATACTTACAATCCAGTAAAGAACAAAACTTTACTTCATTACAAGTGTAAATAATTACAAAATTAATCTCTTAAATTGATGTTTAGCAGCATAACTGCTGACTAAATAAGGGTAACAGACTGGCCTTTTGGGGTACCAAAGGCACAAACTTACAGCAAAAGACATAAGCAACGGTCTAGCTGAAGACTGTCCCGTTAGTTAAAGAGGTGAGAGGTAAAAAAAAAAAAGACACAGATGGAGAAAAACAGATACAAGAGACTGGGAGAGAAAGACATTGCAAGAGACAGAGAGGCTTAATAGCACTGTGTTAGTCACAATGCATTAACCACAATAAAAGGTAAGAGGAAGGAACCCCCCCACCCCCCTCTCTATCAGCCACACAATAAAAGACAGTCAGTGTTTGTGATGGAACAACATTGTCAGTCAGGTAAGGCTTTCAGCAGCATCATGGCGCACTCTCTGGAGGGTGGGAGGGCCTTTGTTTTGGCTGCTGCTACTGGTGACACTTTGTGTCTTCAATACACGCACAGAAACTTACATTTATTATGGGTCAAAACCAGGTCAGGCTTTCAGAAGGAGGGCAGCAGTGCACAGCAGGCCTGAGCCAACACTGCACATCCTCCTACATCACTGCCTTTCCTCAACATGACAGATGAGTGAAATGGATATGAACGTATCTTCATACCTTAGCACAACTTAGCCAAGGCCCTGTGATGAGGAGACTTTTTAGTTTTCCTTCTCAAATGTTTTGATTGTAAGCAAATCCTTATTGTCTTCTATAGCGTGAAAGTCTGACAGAGGACAGAACTGAATGAGTGAGAACAGTGACAGAAGAATCACATGAGAAGACCAAGTCTAAAACAAGCTGCTATAATGAACCACAGTGCATTCAGAACCACTGACAGATAGATTTAAAATACTTTCAGTGCACACCCAAGAGTTTTTTCAAAACAAAATTATTTTCCAAAGCCAGTCTGTAGCTTTTCTGTAAAGAAACGGGTCTGATTATAGCCTACAAAGTAATTCATCATAACACACCATATAGTTGCATGCAATGTTGTGTTACGGTATATTGTATAGCTGTTCCCCGACACCGTCAAAGAAATCAAGACACTGCATGTTAAAAAACATCACTGAAATGTACCGTGGTTAGCTAAACAGATGATTTTCACTCTACACGACTAAAAACAGAAAGTTATAGAAAGTGCTCAAGGGTTGTGGCTTTGTTGTATTGCTTATGTGTGGAACTGACACAGCGTATAACTGTGGCCTGTGGGAGAGAAAGCAGACTCTAATTTAGTTTTTATTGGAGGAAAATCTTGGGAGGAAAATGTGGATTTTGGGTCAGAGCAAAGTGATGGACCTGAAGATATTTAAATAGGTGTGAGTCATACCAGTTAAGATTGCAAATATTCAGTCTTCATAGACTTTAAAGGTTAGGGCTTCTCACCAAAGAGAAATAATTTATGCAAAAGAAACTCGGTCGCTGAAATAGATAGAAAAATTGGTCTGCCATAGGGTGTCCAAATGCTCTATTTAGAGCAAATAACTCCAGCAAAATATGTCTCCTCATGCCACGAACGGAGGACAACCAGTGGAATCTCAGAATAGACTCAGATACAATAATTGTTCTGAAATGTTTTCAAATTATTATTTTCATTGTCAGTTTAATTGTACTCTTCCTAACATTATGGCAAACAGTTTTTGTGCTTTAAGCTGAATGAAATTCTGAGCTAATAAATATATTATAAATTAAATATAGAAATGTAAAATTAAGTATCGAAAGGATAATGACTACCATGATGGACAAACTAAATAAAGCTAATAAACTCTTATGCATGTATAATGTGTGTGCTGTCTGAGGAAGAGAGAGCAGGTGATTATGTCATCTTTTGGCTGCATAACATAGTGATGAGCCAATAACTTGGCGTGTGTGTGTGCAGCTTTGTAGGCAGCGGAACTACCACTGTAATGTTACTTAACCACTTTGATTTCCAACTGAGAAATGTTCCATCCTACCACCTCTCTCTCTCTCACACACACACAAACACTCTCCTACTGTGTCAACAGAAAAAACATGCCATATCTACAATGCATCTTGTGACTCATTCGAATTACTGACATTCAAACACAAACTGGTCCAGGCCAAAAGCACATATGAGTGCATCTTACACTTGTAGCTCATTTCCAGCTCAATATACAGGTGCTGGTCATATAATTAGAATATCATCAAAAGTTGATTTATTTCAGTAATTCCATTCAAAAAGTGAAACTTGGATATTATATTCATTCATTACAAACAGACTGACATATTTCAAATGTTTATTTCGTTTAATTGTGATGATTAAAAAACTGACAACTAATGAAAATCCCAAATTCAGTATCTACGAAAATTAGAATATTACTTAAGACCAATACAAAAAAAGGATTTTTAGAAATGTTGGCCAACTGAAAAGTATGAACATGAAAAGTATGAGCATGTAC